>NC_066885.1:972500-1167500 GCF_022985175.1 Labeo rohita
CTATGGCAAATACCATATTTTTAGACACGTACCATGGTGATACTATAGTATTTTGGACAAGGAACTATGGCAATACTTTGTTTATGGACATATATAATGGCAATAATATAGTATTTTGGATATACTTTGGTAAATACCATGTTTTTGGACATGTACCATGGTGATATTACAGTATTTTGGACAAGGAACTATGGCAATACCATGTTTATGGACATATATAATGGCAATACTAAAGTATTTTGGACATACTATGGTGAATACCATGTTTTTGGACACGTACTATAGTGATACTTTAGTATTTTGGACAAGTAACTATGGAAAATACCATGTTTCTGATCTGTGTTGATGTCCTCTGGAAAATCTGTGTCTTGAAAGCAAAACAAGCTCAGAGTTTACTTAGAGTTTCCATCACAAGTCTTCTAGCTCTTGACGGAGATAAGTTGAGGATTTGAGCTGAGTGCGAGTCGAGCAGCACTTCACATTGAGAGGAGACGAAAGGAGACGCTTCCACACACACGTCACTAACATGCTGTCAGATGTCCATCAGCTCGTCTCATGGACACGTCGCCTGCGCATGTCAGACTGCAGTTATCAGGCTAAAGGAGAAACTGGAGTGTTACGGCACAGATAGAGTCATCCGTCACACACACAATATGACCTCTGACCTCTGCTCTGGTGATGTTAAGGGTCAAGTTTCCACCTCTGTGTCAAAGGTCACAGGGTCAGAGAGCACAGGAGCCTGTTATGGAGGAATAACAGAGGACAAATGTCTTCCCGTAAGGTTTGCTCAGCTTTCTGCTTTCTTCTGCTTTTACACATTTCAGTGCTGTTTACTGAGTCAATCATCAGTTTTGCTGATGCACCGTTTTCACCTGCCGGACCGCAAAACAGCTGAAAAAGTCACAGAGCAAGAAGATCACAGACCTGAGGGTGGAGCGGCTGGTCACGCGTGTCACGACTTGAAGAGGTTTAGGAGAAAGGGCATGACATCCACACAAATGTCACTTCTGAAGATAAACTGTTTTCTAAATAAATCTGTGGTCATTCATTTAGAAAATTACTTGGGGAAGACACAAAAACAGATTCACGTACTTTTGCAACTCACAAATATTTAACACTGAACCATTTTTCTCAATAAAATAAATGACAAACTATATATTTTCATCACATTTGTTTGATTGGGTTCTCTATGTCAACTATCGGGTGTGAAAAACTTTTTGGTCATATTTATGCAGAAATATAGAAAATTCTAACAAACTTTTATACAAACTGTATATATATATGTGTGTGTGTGTGTGTGTGTATACATATATATAATTTTCATTTTAAATTTTATTTATTTTATAAAAATTTTATTTTAGCTACAAAAATAAGAAATGCAGCTGAAATAAATGTAGCTGAAATTCTATATATATATATATATATATATAAGCGTAAACTAACTAAAAATACTAAAAGTATCATGGTATTATTTTCTGTATATGGCATTATGGGAATACTATAATTTTTTTTTGTATTGTGGACACGTGACTATTGCAATACCATGTTTATGGACATATATAATGGCAATACTGTAGTATTTTGGACATACTATGGCAAATACCTTGTTTTTGGACATGTACCATGGTGATACTATAGTATTTTGAACAAGTACCTACGGCAATACCATGTTTCTGGACATGTATAATGGGAATACTATAGTATTTTGGATATACTATGGCTATACCATGTTTTTGGACATGTACCATGGTGATACTATAGTATTTTGGACAACTATGACAATACCATGTTTTTGGACAAGTACCATGGTGATACTATAGTATTTTGAACAAGTACCTACGGCAATACCATGTTTCTGGACATGTATAATGGGAATACTATAGTATTTTGGATATACTATGGCTATACCATGTTTTTGGACATGTACCATGGTGATACTATAGTATTTTGGATAACTAACTATGACAATACCATGTTTTTGGACATGTATAATGGGGATACTATAGTATTTTGGATATACTATGGCTATACCATGTTTTTGGACATAGTACCATGGTGATACTATAGTATTTTGAACAAGTACCTACGGCAATACCATGTTTCTGGACATGTATAATGGGGATACTATAGTATTTTGGATATACTATGGCTATACCATGTTTTTGGACACGTACCATGGTGATACTGTAGTATTTTGGACAACTATGGCTATACCATGTTTTTGGACACGTACCATGGTGATACTATAGTATTTTGGATATACTATGGCTATACCATGTTTTTGGACATGTATAATGGGGATACTATAGTATTTTGGATATACTATGGCTATACCATGTTTTTGGACATGTACCATTGTGATACTATAGTATTTTGAACAAGTACCTACGGCAATACAATGTTTCTGGACATGTACCATGGTGATACTATAGTATTTTGGATAACTAACTATGACAATACCATGTTTCTGGACATGTACCATGGTGATACTATAGTATTTTGGATAACTAACTATGACAATACCATGTTTCTGGACATGTACCATGGTGATACTATAGTATTTTGGACAACTAACTATGGCTATACCATGTTTTAGACATGTATAATGGCAATACTATAGTATTTTGGACATACTATGGCAAATACCATGTTTTTGGACATGTACCATGGTGATACTATAGTATTTTGAACAAGTACCTACGGCAATACCATGTTTCTGGACATGTATAATGGGAATACTATAGTATTTTGGATATACTATGGCTATACCATGTTTTTGGACAAGTACCATGGTGATACTATAGTATTTTGGACAACTAACTATGGCTATACCATGTTTTAGACATGTATAATGGCAATACTATAGTATTTTGGACATACTATGGCAAATACCATGTTTTTGGACACGTACCATGGTGATACTATAGTATTTTGGACAAGGAACTATGACAATACCATGTTTTTGGACATGTATAATGGCGATACTATTGTATTTTGGACAAGCAACTATGGCAATACCATGTTTTTGCTCCGATTACTTACATTTATGCATTTAGTTGACAAACACAAAAGTCATGTTTTGCATGTTATATTGCACATTTTGTCAAATGCAGTAGATCATCTCATTTTATGCGCATACTGTATGCACACTGCGAACACAGGCGGGTGTGCTTTTACAAACATAACCGAATGCAACGCAAGCTACATTTTGCATAATTTCTTAAGGTGAATTATTGTTATTTGGTCTCTGAATAAAAGCAGCACAGTGATGTGGTTTCTCATTGTCAGAGCAGGGTTTTATTTGAAACATTCACCCATAAATCTGAGGCTTTTACCCCCCAGTACAGTGGCATGTGTGCCAGGAGATTGTGCAATCAGGAAAAACTCACAGAAATAACTTCAAATCATCCGCTCTCACACTGAGAAAAACAATTGGCGTCTTCCCACTGCGCTTTGAATGCATCAAAGGCCACTTCTCGCCAACATAGAGATCATAAACAAGTCTTTTTTTAGTGTAACTTCTTGTATTGAGACGTTTCGTTTCGTAGGTTGAAGGTGAACAGCAACTACATCAGCAGCTGAAGAATGCGGCAGCGCAGAGGTCAGAGTCAGGGGTCAGAGAGTTCAAAGACGCTGCGGACCAACGCTTCATGGGACCCTGATAGCGATCGTCATTAAATCTGCGATTTCTTGTGGAAATTCTCTCTCTGAACGCTAAACATTCACACAACAAACATCACATCAATCACTGCTCTTCATGGGAACTAACAAGTGTTGTTTTCCTGTTTCTTCTGTGGCTCTGAGCCGCTTCACGTAACTGTGTGGAAGTAAAACTGTTGCTGGTGTTTTATAAACGTGCTGCAGGATGTAACGCCACAATCACTGGCATTGTAGTTCAGCCAGATTTGTTCTGCATAATGGAACTCAGAAATGATGATGCATCAGAGCGCTTGGACGATTTTAAGTTGCGAAACCGGAAAAAGATGTGCTGGCGTACAATTCTGTATAAATAAAATCAAATCTTGCTTTGCGTGCATGCAAAAAAAAGCACTTCTAGCTGACTAATAAACCTGGCATTGTATATTAAGTAAACTGTTGGATAGTCGCTTTGAATAAAACTGTCTGTTAAATGCATGGATGTAAATGCATTTATTAATCAGCATTTTGCTCATTAATTCGTAGTAATTGATCAGTTCTAGATCATTATTTTTGTCATTCTTTAAACGTGTAACATTTCTGTAATGTTAAGAGGAAACATTCCTAGAACGTTCTTGGAACGTCCTAATGATATTGCATGTAGATACTTGGAACTTGTTCAGAACTATATTGAAGAACATATTCATAATGTTTTCAAAATTATAAAAAGGAATGTTTCTCTAACAGTCTCATAAACAAGAAAAAAATGTTTTTAAAACATTCTCATATTGTTTTCAAAATGATAAAACTGCAGAAACAAGACAAAATGTTCTTAATGCGTTTAAAAATAACTGTACATTTTGAATGTTTAAAAAACATAACAGTTTCATAACAGTTTTTAAAAACAATCAAATGGAGTTTTCCTCTAACATTCCCATGACCAAGAAAAAATGTTCTTTAAATATAAAAATGGGGTGTTTTAAATGTTAAGAGAGCACTGAAATGTAACATTCTCATAACATTTCAAAATTATCAAATGGAATGTTCCTGTAACGTTCGTATAACCGATAAAAATGTTCTTTAAATATAAAAAATGGTATTTTAAATGTTAAGAGAACATTCAAATGTAACATTCTCATAACATTTTTAAAATGATAAAATGGAATGTTCCTCTAACGTTTAAATAAACAAGAAGAAACATTCTTTAACATACATTAAAAAACAAGATTTTTTTTTAAATAACGTCTTTGTAACATTTTCAAAATGTTAAAATGGAATGTTCCTCTAATTTTCAAATAACAAAGGAAAAACGTTCTTTAAATATTAAACCACGGGTGTTTCAAAAGTTGAAAGAACATTCAAATGTAACATTGTTTCAAAACGATAGAATCAAAAAACATTTCTGTAACATTCATTTAAACAAGATTAAAAACCGAACGTTTTGAAGGTTTAAAAAACTTTAAGCAATAAGTTTGTTTCTTTTTAATAATAATTAAATGGAGTGTTTCTCTAATGTCTGTATTGTAAAACAATATTTAAAAGACATTTTGAACATTGGAAGAACAGTCAAATGTAATATTCTCATACTGTTTTCCAAATTGAAAATGAAATGTTTCTCTAATGTTTGTATAACCAAGAAGAAACATTCTTAGAACATTAAAAAATGGGCCATTTTGAATTTTTAAAAAAATTAAGAAATAACGTTATTGTAATATTTTCAAAATGTTGAAATGGAATGTTCCTCTAATGTTCACATAACAAAGAAAAACATTCTTTAAAAATTAAACCATGCTGTTACATTCAAAAAGAACATTCAAATGTAACATTATCATGTTTCAAAATGATATAATGAAAAATTCCTCTAACATTCATATAAACAAGATTAAAAACTGGATGTTTTGAATGTATAAAAAACATTAAGTAATAACGTTTTTGTAACTTTTTTAAAATGATTAAATGGAACGTTCCTCTAATGTTTCAGATAACCAAGAAGAAATGTTCTTAATCCATAAAAACAAACAAACAAACAAACAAACAAAAAAAAAATAAAAATTTGAACACTGGAATAACTGTCAAATATAACATTCTCATACTGTTTTCCAAAATAATAAAATGAAAAGTTTCTCTAACGTTTGTATAACTTAGAACGTTCTTAGTACGTTAAAAAACGGGACATTTCAAATGTTAAAAATTAAGAAATAATGTTTTTGTAACATTTTCAAAATGTTAAAATAGAATGTTCCTCTAATGTTCACATAAAGAAAAATAGTTCTTTAAATATTAAACAATGGGTGTTGAAAGAACATTCAAATGTAACATTCTCATAATGTTTCAAAATGATAGAATGAAACATTCCTCTAACATTCATATTAACAAGTTTAAAAAATTTTTTGTAACTTTTTAAAAATGATTAAATGGAATGTTCTTCTAATGTTTCAAATAACCAAGAAGAAATGTTCTTAATGCATTAAAAAAAACATTTTGAACACTGGAAGAACAGTTAAATGTAACATTCTCATACTTGTTTCAAATGATGAAATGAAATGTTTTCACTCATATGTAAATAAATGGATGAAATGGAGCAATTTTGAAACTTTACATTAATTTGCAATGGAATGTGGAAATTCAGAGCCACTGCACTAGCAATGCTGTGTGCATTGTTAGAAAGTCCATGAAAAGAGACAAAAATCAAAGACTACAGGCTACACAGGTCATGTTTTAACTCTTTGTAAAAGAGTAAAACATTCGTGTTCATCTCAACTGAGCATCATGTTAGTATCCGCTGACTGAGTTTGTCTGAACTCGGTTTGTTTGACGTTTTTTTAAGTGTCCGCCCTCGTCCTTCGCCTCACACTTGAGGAACGTTAAGTGGTCCTCTCAGTATCTCAACATCTTTCCGACGTGTTGAAGGCGCAAATTCCAATGTGTATTGGAGAAACGTTTGGCGTTAAACTCTCAGATCGACATCGCCGTCGCCTGTGGCCAGTTAATGCTGAGATGAGCCGAAACTGATGGTTTAAACACTTGTAAACAGCGATGAGGGAATGTGTGAGGGTCAGTAAAGGCTCATTTTTCAGGAATCAGCCTCAGGTAAAGTAGCGGATTTACAGCCGCGCTCCCATCTGCTTCAGGAATGCCAATCGGCTCGTTTGAGGGCGGTTAAAACCCTCCGTAATTATAGTGTCATCAGCTCAAGTATGAAGGTGAAACCGGCACTTTACCAGGACCAGAGCAGATGATGATTTTGCTTCTGTGGAAAACATACTCTTCTGCCAATATTCATGATTAAGACAAATTCAAGAGAGTGAAACTTAGACTGGTTTATTGTGCAAACTAAATGAAAAACTATTGAAACTTGAGCTCAGACACACTCAGAATGAGTTTAATCCCAACACAGTCAATTGACAAATACCCGAATCCCTTTAAAAACCATCAAACCAGACTCAGCAGAGGCCAACAACACAGCTAACAGGAACCGTTTTCACAACGTTACCCAAAAGTTAGAACAAAACATTCCTAATGTTTGTACAACTTGATTAATATTTGATATACATTCTTACAACGCTGAGAAAAACAACATTATCAAAACGTCCTTATGATGTCATTTGTATTTGACATAACTTAAATAGCATTACAATCATGACAAGAAAACTACATTTTAACATTTTTAGAATATTAAAAAAATTAATGTTCAAATAACATAATTTGGGTTAAAATAAAATTAGTAGAATGTTTAAGACATGTTTTAGCAAACGTTAAATAATATTAGAATCACGACAAGAAAACATTTCAAAATAAAATATATTATAAAAAATATTCTAAACTATTTATATTTAAAATATTATTTTTAAAAAAGAAACATTTTAGAAACATTTCAAAATAATGTTCCCACAACATTTTTATAACTTAAATTTGTTACCTGGGTGAGACTAACAAATGACCGGGTAGAGAAACGAAGAAAGCAAAGAAAAACAAAAACAAAAACAGCATGAAAATCCCATCTTCCATAGTAATACCACAGTATTTCTTGTATTAAATATGAAAAAAAAAAAAAAAAAAAAAAAAAAAAAAAAAAAAAATATATATATATATATATATATATAAAATAATAAAATAAACATTTTAGAAACATTTAAAAATAATGTTTCCACATTTTTATAACCTAAATTTGTTACCTGGGTAAGACTAGCAAAAGACCTGGTTTAAGCGTTTTCCCTTTAAATACTAAATAAATCAATGCAAGCAAAGAAAAACTACCGAAAACATGAACATCGCATCTGCCATAGTAATACCACAGTATTTCTTGTATTAAATATAGTATTAAATACTAAAAAATAAATAAATAAATAATAATAAAATATATATATATATAAATAAAAAATAAAAATAAAAGAAACATTTTAGAAACATTTCAAAATTATATATATAATTTTCAAAATACATAAATAAATAAATAAAAAACAAACATTTCAAAATGATGTTCCCACCACATTTTTATAATTTTTTCCTGGGAAAGACTAGCAAAAGACCTAGTTTAAGTGTTTTAACTTTAAAAACTACTGAAAACAGCATCAAAATCCCATCTTCCATAGTAATACCACAGTATTTCTTGATTAAAAATTACATGGTAAAATAAATAGCATGCATATGGTTATTACAAGTGACTGCTATTTTAATGGTATCTAGATGTTAAATATGACAAAAAAAAAAAAAAAAAAAAAAAAAAAATATATATATATATATATATATATGTAGTGATTGCTATTTTAATGGTGTCTAGATGTTAAATAAAATCAAATAAAGTAAAATGCCTTGATACTGCCATGTTTCTAGGACATCTTGTAAAATCCATGCAAAACCATTTGAGATCCTGATCTGTTTTGCTTCCATATGATGTCTCTTCTCTAGTGGACTGAAAACATCCAAAATACACATTTAAGAGTTTATTTTATTGCACTTAATCTATTTGTGTACATTTTTGTACATTTATTTGTGTAAATGTATCTCAATCCATCTCTTTAAAAGAGTTTTGTTTTCTCTTGCATTCACCAAACCTCACAGTTTTATTCCTCTCTATATTCTGAAGGTTTGTTCATATTTCACTAATACTGATTTATAAAACATGTTATTCCTAAAAACATGGTGAAACTGTGTTTGTTTTTCCTCAGTGAAAACTTTTAACTGTGATATATTTTAACACAATTAAACAAGAATTGTGAATCTGGCTTTATGCATTTCCATTCTAGAAATGCATGCAAATGAATGCATATTTAATTAGATTAATGTAGCATTTCCATATTTCAACATAACATTTTAGAAAAATCTATTGACCTGTGTAGGGTCCAGTGATTAGTGCGTCTGTGACGCCCCCTGGTGCTCCTTATTGCAGATGCACGATAACAGGCGTTTTAAAATATCACTGACTCATGTTTTTGGATGTTGTTGTTGGTGATTTGATGCTCAGATTGCAGCACAATCATGGTTTAGGAAAGTTTCTCACATAATGCATTATATTACACATTTTAGATAATAGAATCAGACTACTTTTAGATTTTGAACAATGAATATGCAAATGTGCATTATTAGCTTTATTACATTCAAAATCTTCAAATAAATCTATTAGATGAAAGAAGTTCAGATGACAAAAAAAGTCTGTGTACCTTGCATTGCATGTAAATGATAAATAACATGAATTTCAGTCTGTTTGAAAGACAAAATCCTTCCAAAGACATAATAATACATGAATAATCTATTGTTATTCTGTGAACATTATGTAATTGTTTAATCAATAAAAAGGTATCTGTAGTCTGATTATTTTAAAGTATTTTAAAATGTAATATAATCTAACTAAAAGTACTTAATTTTTGGAATCTGATTATGTAAACCAGACTACATGTAATCAGATACCACTAACACTGATGCTGTTGATGATGCTTTTTCCCAGAAGAGCTAAGATTGCAGTAAAGTGGCGTTTCACAGTTAATTTACAATATGCACTAATAGTGAAAAAACTAAAAAACAATTAAATAAAGTGCCACTCAAAGTAAAAGCTGACCTAGATATGTCAGTAATTGTGAAAACACTTTCACACAATCCCTCTGGTTCTTCATCACGTGCGTTTGGGGAACTCATTGTGCACGCGTGTGCGTGTGTGTGTGTGTTTCTGTGGCAGGTTTCCTGTTTTCGGTCCTGTTAAATGCCAGCAAACAATGCTCGGAAAAAGAGCCCGTTCAGTGTCTAGACGGCCGTCTATCAGGCTGCGGGCGGCTCGTCTCGGTCTGGGTTGTCTAATCTTGCTTTGGAGGCTGATGAATATCAGCAAATGATGCCTCAGCTGTGAAAATGACCCGTCGTGGTGAACCACCGAGAAGAAGACCTGTCTGATGTTCACCACAACAGGAAGACACAAGCCCAAAGACGCAAGCAGTCGTGAGAATTACGACTCATCGGTCTGATTAATGATTTCTCTTCCGCGTCTTGTGTCTTATATGAACTTTCTAATCCCCCCCCACTACCCCTTCTCTTTTTTTTTTGATATATTAATGTGCAACTAAGATAAAAATAAACACGATTGCATCTCACAGCATGCAACGTAATGCACTGCATACTCGACATACTCACGCATTGCAAAACAAAACACATTATGCAATAATAAATATTTTTTATAAACGTAATCCAGTGAGTGGCAGGGTTATTATAGTTAATGCAAAATTACAGCTAATATCTTAAAATAAATAAATAAATAACATAAATAAATAAATGAATAAATACAATTTTTATTAATTTTTAATCGAGCTAGTTGCTCAGACAATATTTCTCATTTTAATTTAGTTTCACTTTTATATTCTATTTTATTTTATTTTATTTTGTTGCCAAGACAGCATTTCTCATTTTCGTTTAGGTTAATTTGATATACTAAAAAAACTAAAATGAAAAAAATTAAAAGCTATATAGACAAATTTAAAAAACAAAACAAAATATAAAAACTCATAAACTTTTGTTACTTAAAACTACATAAATTAAATTAATTAATTTATTAAATACATTTGATCTGAAATACAGAAATCTTAATCCAGTGAGTGGCAGGGTTATTATAGTTAATGGAAAACTAAAGCTAATATCTTGAAAAAAAAAAAAAAAAAAAAAAAAAAAAAAAAAAAAAAATAAATAAATGAATAAATAAAATTTTTATTAATTTTTAATTCAGCTAGTTGCTCAGACAACATTTCCCATTTTAATTTAGTTTCACTTATAACTTTTTTATTTTATTTTATTTTATTTTATTTTATTTAGTTGCCATTTTTGTTTAGGTTAATTTGATATACTAAAAAACTAAAACGAAAAAAATTAAAAGCTATATAGACAAATTTAAAAAACAAAACAAAAACAAACTCATCAAAACTCATAAACCTTTGTTACTTAAAACAAAATAAATTAAATTAATTTATTTATTAAATACATTTTATCTGAAATGCAGAAAATATAAAAAATCGTATTTTCTTTCTTTCTTTTTTTACGTTTTATTTTATTTCAGCTAGTTGCCAAGACAACATTTCTCATTTCTCATTTAAATAAAATTAAAATCTATATAGACATATTTTAAAAATATATAGAACAGCAAATATATAAAAAATTTACTCAAATTAAAATTACAACTAAAACAGAACTCAAAATAATAATAAATGTTATAATAGTACACCAAAGCAACAAAAACACAGAACAAGACTACTAAACCATTCATTAAAAAGGGCAAAGAAAACATAAAAATAAAACCTATCTAAAATATTAATATGAATTCAATTATACAGAAAATAATAGTTGCATTTTTAGTTACATTTTTGGTCATAACATGTTTTTTTTGCCAGCCCAAACAAATAACGACACAGTGGAATGAGATAAAATTCACCTCACTGGAAATAGGCTAAGCTGAGCATTGCATTGTGGGATACAGTTTTGAGTACAGTGTCGTCTGTTATATTGGTGCATGCATTGCACAGTATGCATACTGTATACTACAGAAATACAGTATTAGTGGTATGCTAGTAGGCCTCTGTGATCATCATCGGTGTCTGACGTGTTTGTGACATCCAGCAGAGGGCAGGATGACACACACTTCAGCAGTTTTCCTATTGTACTCCTGGAAAAGCTTTGGGAAGCAGCTCAGTTCAGACGCTCGAAACACTAAACATCTGCATGAATAAATCACTCGATATGTAAAGCGTGTCATATTATGATGGGAATCCAAACAAGCTCCTACTGTACAGCAATATTAATAGAGGATGACACTGATCAAACAAACATAACGTTCAGACTGATCCTCGGAGGTTGTGTGTTTATCTGACAGACTCTTATTCAAAACATCTTACAGTAAATTTAAGCTCTGCATTAATTGTGATTCTGAGATCAAAGCCTCAGGTTTGACTTTGCATCGCTGGAGTCATGCTCTCTTAGCTATGCTTAGAAAATATGATTCGATTCAGTGATTTGATCTGTTTTGATGATGAAGAAAGTAACAGTTGGTTGTGCATTGAGATGTTCTGAACTAAAATACAAGTCCATAATCCATAGTGTTGCTTCCTCCAGTGGAAAAGTCCGTCTCCTGTTGTCTCTCACATCAAAATCCAGCCACATATTTGTTTAGATCTGTTTTGGCTTGTAAACGGTGTTTGATCTGTGCAGATTTCTCTCCTGATTCAGACCAGACCACTTTTCACTGGAGGAAGCGTTATTATAAATAATTTAATTAATATAAATCATTTCTTACATTTATTGATTTTAGTTTATTTATTTATATTTCAGCTAAAGACAACTTTTCTAATTTTAGTTTTCACCAGTTTCAACCTAAAAAAACATAAGTTTAACAGCTGCCTTAAAATTTTAAGTTAAATCAACTTAAGAATACAAGACATTTCAACTCACAAGTTAAATCAACTTAAAAGTACAAGTCATTTCAACTCATTTTATTGTAATGAGTTAAAATGACGTAGTTTTAAGTTGATGTAACTTAAAATTTTAAGGCAGCTGCTACACTTAAAAAGTTTTCACCAGTTTCAACTTAAAAACTTAAGTTTAACAGCTTCCTTAAAATTTTAAGTTAAATCAACTTAAGAATACAAGTCATTTCAACTCACAAGTTAAATCAACTTAAAAGTACAAGTCATTTCAACTCATTTTATTGTAATGAGTTAAAATGACGTAGTTTTAAGTTGATGTAACTTAAAATTTTAAGGCAACTGCTAAAAATTAAAAAGAATACAAGTTTTCACCAGTTTCAACCTAAAAACAAGTCATTTCAAGTTTTACAGCTGCCTTAAAATTTTAAGTTAAATCAACTTAAGAATACAAGACATTTCAACTCACAAGTTAAATCAACTTAAAAGTACAAGTCATTTCAACTCATTTTATCGTAATGAGTTAAAATGACGTAGTTTTAAGTTGATGTAACTTAAAATTTTAAGGCAGCTACTAAACTTAAAAGTTTTCACCAGTTTCAACCTAAAAAAACATAAGTTTTACAGCTGCCTTAAAATTGTAAGTTAAATCAACTTAAGAATACAAGTCATTTCAACTCACAAGTTAAATCAACTTAAAAGTACAAGTCATTTCAACTCATTTTATTGTAATGAGTTAAAATGACGTAGTTTTAAGTTGAGCTGCTAACTTAAAAGTTTTCACCAGTTTCAACTTAAAAACTTAAGTTTAACAGCTGCTTTTAAGTTAAATTAACTTAAAAATACAAGTTTTCACCAGTTTCAACCTAAAAATTGTAATGAGTTAAAATGACTTAAGTTTAACAGCTGCCTTAAAAGTTTTCACCAGTTTCAACCTAAAAACTTAAGTTTAAATCAACTTAAAAATACAAGTCATTTCAACTCACAAGTTAAATTAACTTACAATTATTTTATCAGAATGAGTTAAAATGACTTGTATTTTTAAGTTGATTTAAATTTTAAGACAGCTGCTAAACTTAAGTTTTTAAGTTGAAACTGGTGAAAAATTTTAAAACTTAAGTTTAGCAGTGGTGTGGATTGCTTGTGGATTATTGTGATGTTTTAATCAGCTGTTTGGACTCTCATTCTGACAGCACCCATTCACATCCATCGGTGATGGAATGACACATTTCTACAAATCTGCTGAACAAACAAACCTAATCTTGGATGGCCTGAGGGTGAACACATTTTCACCACAATTTTATTTTCAGGTGAACTACTGCTTTAAATCGAATCTTTCTTTGTCTTTCTTTCTCTTTCTTTCAAACTTTCAACAAACACACACACACACACACACACATAGTCTCCTGCTGTTTACACTTGCTATTTTGTTTCCAGCACCTCCTCACACAATATGGGGAATTACTCCAGTGAGCAGATCCGATTTCAGCCAAACCTCAAGCACTCGAGCGAGCGAGGGAGAGAGAGAGAGAGAGAGAGAGAGAGAGAGAGGCGTGTGAGTAGGACAGACAGACAGTATGAGTGTGTGTAAGTGTGCGTGTAGAGGCCTGCATCGTTCTAATCTACTGCACCTGCTCACAGCTGCGGAGATTCACACAGCTCAACCTCTCTGGCTCTGCTGACACCTGCACAGGGGTCAAATACAGATGATCCCACACTGACCCCGTGCTGACCTCTGACCTCACACATGGTGAACTATATACAATGAAAACCTTTGGTTTATTCTTTCCCATTTTTCGTTTTAAAGCTGCTGTGAGTCAGTCAGTAGTTTGGCTTCCTGAAGAGTGAAGCTGTTTTATATTTGAGTGGCTCAACATGTCAATCTCTGACTCAAACAATCACCTGAGTTTGAGGCGGGACTATCTGTCTGACTGACCAATGACAGACAGTGTTTGAAAAAAACACTTTTTTTTTTTTTTTTTTTACAGTGTTTTCTTTGTTAAATTTTTTGTGATTTTACAATACTGAACTCATAACTATGATTTGTGGTTACCATAATACAATTTTATTGCTGTTTGTGATATCCTATAGTCATATGATTTCATTCTTGTTTAAGAATACTGTTATTGAACTGAATCAACATTGACCTGATCTGAATAATGACTCTATTGTCTCCTTTACAGAATTGATGAGTTTTACAACATTATTAATGCAGATTTTACAGTTAAGGTCAAAAGTATACACCCCCCTTTCAGAATCTGCAATGTTAATTATTTTACCAAAATAAAAGGAATCATACAAAATGCATGTTATTTATTTAGTACTGACCTGAATAAGCTATATATCCTGAATAAGCTATATATCCTAAATATCCTGAAGATATTTCACATAAAAGATGTTAAAATATAGTTTACAAAAGAAAATAATAGCTGAATTTATGAAGTTTACATACACTTGATTCTTTATATTGTGTTGTTACCTGAATGATCCACAGCTGTGTTTTTGTTTATTTTTTTGTTCAGTGATATTTGTTCTTGAGTTCTTTGTTTGTCCTGAACAGTTCAACTGCCCGCTGTTTTAGGAAAAGTCATTTAGGTTCCACGAATTCTTTGTTTTTTCTGCATGTTTGTGTATTTGAACCTTTTCCAACAATGACTGTATGATTTTGAAATGCATCTTTTCACACTGAGGACAAGTGAGGGACTCTTATGCAACTATTACAGAAGGTTCAAACGCTCACTCGCTGGGGGTGAAAACTTTTGAACAGAATGAGGATGTGTACATTTTTCTTATTTTGCCTAAATATCATATTTTTTCATTTTAGTACTGCCCTTCAGAAGCTACAGACGATACTTCCATGTTCCCCAGAAGTTAAATTTACCCTAATCTTCAAATTCCAAAAGTTTTCACCCTCGACTCTTAATGCATTGTGTTTCTTTTTGGAGCATCAGTGAGTGTTTGAACCTTCTGTAATAGTTGCATATGAGTCCCTCAGTTGTCCTCAGTGTGAAAAGACGCATCTCAAAATCATACAGTCAGTGCTGGAAAAGGTTCAAATACACAAAAAATGCTGAAAACCCAAAGAAATTGTGGGACCTGAAGGATTTTTCTGAAAAACAGCAGGCAGTTTAACTGTTCAGGACAAACAAGAGACTTTTTTGAACCCTTCCCAACAACGACTGTATGATTTTGACATGCATGTTTTCACGCTGAGGGCAACCGAGGGACTCATATGCAACTATTAGAGAAGGTTCAAATGCTCACTGATGCTCCAGAAGGAAAAACCATGCATTAAGAGCCAGGGGTGAAAACTTCTGAACAGAATGAGGATGAGGATTTTTCTTATTTTGCCTAAATGTCATTTTTTAAATTTAATACTGCCTGTCAGTGTCACGCTTGCACATAGAAGAGACCAGAGACGGAAGTAAAACAGTATGAGTGAGTGTTTATTTAACAGAAAGTGGAGAACAGCAAGTATGAAATGGGAATGGTTAGTAGTTGAAATGACTTTCCTGAAATAAGGGTCCAAATGTAGCCTTGGGAGTGGAGTAGAGCAATAGGAGCACAAACCAGAGATTTCTGAGCAGGAGAGGGTCTGGAGCTAGCATCAGGGTAGTGAACGGTAGACCAGACAACAACAAAGTGAGGGAGCAGTCTATTTATAGGGCGTGGTAACGAGAGTCAGGTGATACGAATCAGAACTCCGGTGAGGCAGAACGAGTGGGTGGAGCTGTGGGTGACGTGACAGATGGAGGTGGCTGTGGTGAATGCCTGACAGTCAGAAGCTACAGAAGATATTTACATGTTTTTCAGCAGACAAAATAAGTTAAGTTGAACCTGATCTTCAAATTCCAAAAGTTTTCACCCCCGGCTCTTAATGCATGGTTTTTCCTTCTGGAGCATCAGTGAGTGTTTGAACCTTCTGTAATAGTTGCATATGAGTCCCTCAGTTGTCCTCAGTGTGAAAAGATGAATCTCAAAATCATACAGTGAGTACTGGAAAAGGCTCAAATACACAAAAAATGTGGAAAACCCAAAGAATTTGTGGGACCTGAAGGATTTTTCTGAAAAACAGCAGGCAGTTTAAGTGTTCAGGACAAACAAGAGACTTTTTTTTAACCCTTCCCAACAATGACTGTATGATTTTGACATGCATCTTTTCACACTAAGGACAACTGAGGGACTCAACTATCACAGAAAGTTCAAACGCTCACTGATGCTCCAGAAGGAAAAACCATGCATTAGGAAAACTTTTGGAATTTGAAGATCAGGTTCAACTTAACTTATTTTGTCTTCTGGGAAACATGTAAATATCTTCTGTAGCTTCTGACAGACAGTACTAAATTAAAAAAATATGATCTTTAGGCAAAATAAGAAAAATGCACAAATTCTCATTCCGTTCAAAAGTTTTCACCCCCCAGTTCTTAATGCATGGTTTTTCCTTCTGGAGCATCAGTGAGCGTTTGAACCTTCTGTAATAGTTGCATATGAGTCCCTCAGTTGTCCTTAGTGTGAAAAGATGCATCTCAAAATCATACAGTCATTGTTGGAAAGAGTTCAAATACACAAATGCTAAACAAGGGACTCATGAACAACTATCACTAAACAAAAAACACACAGCTGTGGATCATTCAGATAACAACACAGTATAAAGACTCAAGGGAATGTAAACTTTTAAACTTTAAATCCAACGATTATTTTCTCTTGTGGACTATATATAAACATCTTAATACAAAATAAACAATAACACATTTGGTATGATCCCTCCTACTGTATTTTGGTAAAACAATTAACATTTTGCCGATTCTAAAAGGGGGATGTAAACTTTTGACCTCAACTGTATTAATGCAAAGCTGCTTTGAAACAAAACATGTTGTGTAAATCACTACAGAAAGAAAAACAAAAACAAAAACAAAGAAGTTCTTCAGTGCTCACAAGCATTTTTCAGCTGTGAATCTGCAGAAATGAGTTTAGCTTGACTAACTAATACATAACACACCCATTCTGATGGCACGGCATCCTCCTGGGGTTATTGTGTGTGTGTGTGTAGCGGCGCTCATTACCCTCATTAGAGAGGAAATGATGTCAGCAGCAGCTCTCCTCAATTCATCCTGCCATTATATCCATGTGGAACTGCTCAAATCATGACTGCACTCTCAAGATGCCTTATTAAGTCATAAATCTCTCATTAGTTTTATTTTAATAGGTACTCAAATAACAACAATCATGTAAACATGCCAGAGCAGATAAAAATACCACACTAAAAGGAATAGTTCACCCTGAAATATGCATTCTGTCATCATTTAATCATGCTCATATCACTGCAAACCTGCATGACTTTTTTACTTCTCTGGAAAAGCTGAACACTTTTTATGCAACGTCCAAAATAGGCAAAAGATAGATTTTTAATTAAATTAAATTAAATTAAATTAAATTAAATTAAATTTTTTTAATTTTTAAATTTAATTTATTTGATTTGATTTTTTATTTAATTTAATTAATATTTATTTAATTTTTATTATTTTTAAGAAAGCAAACAGCGAGATTGCTGGTCGAACACTGAATTAAATCTAGACTGGAGAAGGTCTAGAAAAATATATTTTACAGTAAAAATGCTGTTAAACTAACAGTTTTTGGAAGTACAGTTTTTTTATAGAACAGTTTTTTTATAATTTACAGTGATAAAACAGTAAAATTACATTCCCAAAATTCCCAGTGCGACACTACATTTGAATGTTGTTGTTGTTGTTTTTTATAAGTTACATAGTTTAGGGTTTTACGTGACATCTCATGTTGTTAAGTTATGTTTAGTGCATTTTCTAAAAAAATTCTAAAAAATGCAAACATGTACATGGGTCAAAGATGAAAAAGGGTTTAAGGGCTGCTTTAAATTGTTGTTGTTTTTCCAAAAAATAAAAAAATAAAATAAAATAAAAAAATTTAAATGCATTTTGGTTATGGTTTTTCTGAGCATAAAAATAAATATCATACATTTTTCCCTAATTTACAGAAGACACCCACTAAAACGTCATTGAGTCTAACAATCTTGTCAGGCATATTTACAACAAAAATCAATTTATGTGTAACCGGATGAACGAGACGAGAGGCGAGCGGATCCATACGCGAGCTTTTATTATATGGGCGAGACAAAGACATGGTCGCACAGGCAGGGTCGAGACGGGAGCAGACAGGAATATCACAGGCAGTCGGAGAGAATAATCCAATAAACGAGAGCGATAGTACAAAAGGCAGGCGGCTAGACAGTCAGAACGAGAAAACCAGGCGGGAAAGACAAGACACTGGGGACTAGGAACTCGGAACAAGAAACTAGGAAACGCTAACAATAGGAATACAATAATACAATAATACAACAATCCAGGAAGTGCACTGGGGAGGACCGGGGTTTTTATAGAACGCCTGATTGGTCACGGGGGCTGACGCAATCAGAGCGGTGGAGGATGGGAGATGCAGTCCGAGATGCAAAGTAACAGTCAAGAGTGTGTAGGTGAAGCGAGAGTGACATCTGGTGGTGAGTGGACAACGGGACACCGACCAGATACGTGACATTATGACATTAAATGACAAATTACTTTCACCCCAAATACTTTTACATTTTTTAACATTTGCAGCTAGGTTTTGCCCATTTGTCAGTAAGATTTTTTTTTTACTAATTTAAAACAATAAAATGCAACATGCTCCCTTACTCTTTAATATATTTTAGTATGTACAAGTCAGAATAAGCATGCTGTTTGAATTTGTACATAAATATTGTTACACTGAATGACAATGTAACATTATTTCAACCAAGTTTTGACATTTTATTCTCCAAAAACATTTACTTACATTTAATGTGCTTTGGACAGATTTTAGCACTTCAGTAGGTTAGCATTTTACAAACATGAAATATTTACATATTCATAAAACCTAAACCCTATATTTCACTGCTTTTTGTATGTATTTATTTTTATCATAGTCTATAAAACACAAGCACCATATCTCAAGTCTATGGTGTTCGCGTGACAAAAAGTGAAGTTGGTTTGTGAAGTGGAAACTCCTCAACCGTCGTCGAACAGAACAGCGTTAAGGGTTAAATATATAAATAACGGCCTCCTCCGCAGTCTCCTTTCTCTCTCTAACACTCCCACACACCCACAGACACGCATAGACGGCGGTGACTCAGTGTTTTCTCATGTCACCCAGGCTCTGTGTGTCTCAGCTGCTTTTATCAGGTGCTGGCTGTGAGATGAATGTGTCTTTAAGGCTTCAGATGAACCTCTGCTGAGCAAACACAACCCGTCCACCCAAAACCACTCTAATCCACTGACCACAGTCTCTGTGTGTGTGCTTATTCTGCCTTGCAGAGCGTAAATAATTCTCTCATGGTTCGTGTGTGTGTGCGTTTGTGTTCCAAAACTTAATGAGTAATAAGTGTAAGCGTTCTAGATGAGCACAAGACACAATGTTTGTTGTAAACAGCATTGATTCTATATACAAGCAGAGCATGATGTTGAAATGACTAGCACTGACTTTATGAGTTAAGGGCGTCGATTAAACAATCAGTTTTGTTGCATTTTCGACTTCTACGACTCATTTAGGCAACAGGCTTGTGCAACTGAATTTCCCACAATGTTAATTGTGTTTCTCAGTAAATGAAGCGCACCAGCTTAAACACTACAGCATAATCATGTGAATGAGTTGAGAGAAATGAGTCAGATAAGCTAGTTATTTATACTTTTAACCCTTAAAGACCTTTTATATATAACCCTTTCTATATGCATATATGTGACCCTGGACCACAAAACCAGTCATAAGGGTCAATTTTGAAATTATTACATATTACATATTCTATTATTACATATTAATACAGATTAATATATTATCTGAAAGCTAAATAAATAAGCTTTCCATTGATGTATGGTCTATTAGGATAGGACAATATTTGGTTGAGATACTAAATATTATACTATACTTTAATGTATAGTACATTAAAATATAGAAATATCAAATATAGAGATACTCTATTTGAATATATAGAATCTGATGGTGCAAAAAAATCTAAATATTGAGAAAATCACCTTTAAAGTTGTCCAAATGAAGCTCTTACTAAGGCATATTACTAATCAAAAATTAAGTTTTGATATATTTACAGTAGGAAATTTACAAAATATCTTCATGGAACATCATCTTTACTTAATTTCCCAATGATTTTTGGCATAAAATAAAAATCAATAATTTTGACCCATACAATGTATTTTTGACTATTGCTGCAAATAAACCCCAGCGACTTAAGACTGGTTTTGTGGTCCATATATATATACGGGTCATTAAAATACAAAAAAATAATAATATCTGTTGTAATAGTTCAAACATTAGGAATGTTGTGTACACATAAATTCATATTAAAATTTAAAATGAAGTGATTTTAGGCCATAGCCTTAAAACAGGTCATGTGGTGCGACCATGATTTATATAAATTAATTCATTTCCTTAACATGTTTAACATTTCTTAAGATGTTCTCAGTAATCAAAGTGTTTAGAAACAAAGTATTTGCATTTACTTTGAGTTTTTTTTTAAATAATGATTTTATATTTTGGTTTTATAACTTCAGAGTTGTAGTTATTTTTATGTAGACTTATTTTTCCCTGTAAATTACTGCTGTAGCAGTGATTCATATTTCAACCACAGATATTTAGATATTTTATTTTGATTTAATATAGTTTAATACAGTTATTTCTATTATTGGTTGCACCACATGACGAGTGGTTGCTCCAAATGACCCAAAGGCCTTATATCATTAAATATCTATTTAAAGAAAAAAAAAATGCAGTACATGGCATTAACTACAGGCATTTCTTTAGCCTCAGTTATTTCTGAACTTTGCCCAATCTTGGTTGCTCAACTGACCCTTCGCTGGGAGTTTGATTAACAGGCGATCTGACTAATCATTACGTCAAATACACCATTTTGTCCAACAAACAAACCAGACAGGAAAGCAGAATAAATTTGGTGGATTTGAACTTAAAAAATGGTGTGTATTGACATCTTTTCACGGGTGAAACAAGATACCTTCTGATGTTCATTCATGTTTATTTCGTGCTATAACTAGAACAAATGAAGAGATACACTACGGCGATCTGTCAGGACACATTAAAGAGCCACAAAACAGTAGCTGCTTAATGTATTTTTCACTGCATGAGAACATGATGTGTGGCATAAAAGTGCCATGGTTTGTTGGACACAGCAGCAGTAACTATAGGGGGGCGAGTCTTCGCGAAGGGTCAGTTTAGAGTAATGGGAGGTTGCTGGCTCAGATTCTGAGATCACAGCATCAACATCTTTCTTACAGTAGAAAATGAAATCTGGAGTTTGTGCTTGACTGCAGGGTCAGATGTGTTGCCTATGGCAAGCATTTATTTTACTTTGCTTGGCAGTAGAATCTGGTCAAATATATTAAAATAGTTATTAATAAATGAATAATAAATTACTAATAAATACATTATTACCAAACTAAAATTATATGCTCTAAATTAATTTATTAACAGAATAAATAACCCAAATTGCATAAAAATCTATTCCAAGTATTTCATGTATATAAACTATCAGTTCAATAAAAAAGCACAAAAACTGCCAATCTGGTGTCAGACCCCTTGGACTGTTTGTGTTGGTTTTGCCCTTTGTCACACCCCCGTTGGACTGTTTTGTTGGTTTCTCCCTCTCGTGTCCATATAAGGTTTTTCCTGTTCCGTTCCTTGTCAAGTCATTATTGGTTAATCACCCACACCTGTCTTTGTATCGTTAGCACTCCTTTATAAGTTGGATTCTGTTCATTGTTTGGTTGTCGGATGTCAAAGTTATGTTGGCGTGTGTGTTTCCCTTCTGTTCTTGTCTGGAGTTACCATTTGTAGAATTTATTAAAGACTTTTCATTATATTCCGTTTTCGTTCGTCTCACTCAACACACAGTCGGGACATCTGGGACATAAAATGGAAAACACTCTGCAGTGGTCACACCACATGACATTTGGTCGCACCACATGATATTTCAAATTCAGTCAAAATTTACAAGCACAAAAGGTCACTTTGAAATTTATAATAAAAATAAATCTTTGTAGCAATAACGTAATATTCATAGTTTTTTTTTTTTTTAAGTCATACCGCATATATCCAATGTGGTAACTACATACCAGCTGTTAAAAGGTTATTTTTTTCAAATTTGAGAGTTATAAACCTGCTTGATGCTTCCATGGGTCATTTGCTATGTAATGCAAAATCATATATTTGAGTGGATTTCAAAATGAAGTCCCAAAAGTAGTTTCTTGATGGTTGCACCACATGACATTTCATAAAATGGAAATATCAGACAACGTTTGTTTGTATATTATGATGGAAATATATATACAAATGCTTTGCAATTTTATACAGGATTACAAAACCCTTTGGAAATCATGCAAAATAGTGCAGATAATTAATCAGAATTAATACAGAATAATTTCAAAGACGTTTACGGTCGCACCACATGATATTTTGACACTTTTAATGACAGAATTATATAATGAATTCATCTTTTTGAAAGATTGGGTCCATACATAAGAGAGGTACTTCATATGAAATCTTTTTAATGCATTAAAACCAGTTTTTAACTGAAGTAGAATGCAAATTTGAATGCAGTCAAGTGTATCATATGTGTTTGTGTCTGTACGTGTGCATTCTGGGATTCATTTATACTGTCAGGGGCTGTTGGAGCAGTTTTAGTTTCTGTCTGTCTGTTGTGGTGTTTCTTTATTTTTCTGGCCCCGTCCAAACGTCACTCTCCCCCCTCAAACACCTGCAGCTGAAAGCCGTCTCTCACTGTGTGTCTCTGGAGAGAAGCTCTTGCGGTCGCTGGCGTCGGTCCCGCTGCATGCAGCAGCACACGGTGAAGCGGCTCGCGTGAGACTCAACTCCCTCGGGCTAAAACTGCTTGTGTTTACATGCGTGTACGAATTAGACGTTCAATCACCCACCCTTGAAAACCCAGTGGATAAAACGCAAACTTAATCATGCTTAAACCTGATGCTCTCTTAAAGAAACAGTTACACCAAAAATAAAAATGTGCTGAAAATGTGCTCACCTTTAGACCATTCAAGATGTAGATGAGTTTGTTTCTTCATCAGATTTGGAGAAATGTGTCTTTGCATCCCTTGCTCACCAATGGATGTGAATGGGTGCCGTCAGAATGAGAGTCCAAATAGCTGATAAAAACATCACAATAATCCACAAAAAATCCACACCACTCCAGTCCATCAGTTCACATCTTGAGAAGACAAAAACTGAAACAAATCCATCATTATGGGGAGACACTGAAGGCAAAATGCTGTTTTTTCATGCACCTGTCAAGTTTGAGACTTTAGGGCTTTTTGGTTTCTCCTAAAGTGTTTTCTTCAGACTAATGAAAAGAAAACATCCAATAGACCCTGTTAAGTGTTTCTTTTATAGCACTTTATTTATTTTTGTCAATAGATTTCAATTACAATGCACATTTTTAAAAACTGTTTTCTCAAAATTAGTTTTTTCTCCTACACGGAGCCATAAATCTCCATTTCAGTAGCATTTACACGCACCAAACTTTACATTTTTATTCTTATACATTTTTATAGTCTATATCCTGAAGGTTTTTACAGAGAGATTTGTTCATATATAATTTGCTTGATAATTTACAACAATTTTTTCCCCCAAATATTGTGAAAATGTATTGTTTTCTGTCTGTTCCAAGTATTTTCTAAATTATACAGTGACAAAAATGAGACAAATTCCCTCTGTAAAAACATTTGACTCTAATATGTCAAAAAAAACAAGAATTTTAAAACTGACTTCATCTGCTGTTTAGATTTTTGTACTAGAAATGTATGCAAATTAGTGCATATTTCAATAAATAATGCCTCATTTGCATATTAAAACCTAACATTTTTAGAAAACTTGTAATACAAAAATGTTTGCACAAGCACAAAACAGCTCTAAACTATGTGAGAGACAACAGAAGATGGACTTTTTCACCGGAGGAAGTGTTATTATGGATTATGGACTTGTATTTTGTTAAAAAAAAATGTCTTGATGGATTTGTTTCAGCTTTTGTCTTCTCAAGATGTTAACTGATGGACTGGAGTGGTGTGGATTACTTGTGGATTATTGTAATGTTTTCATCAGCTGTTTGGACTCTCATTCTGACGGCACCCATTCACATCCATTGGTGAGCAAGTGATGCAATGACACATTTCTCCAAATCTGATGAACAAACAAACTCAGCTACACTGGGTGTAGTTTTCCTTTAAGCTGTTTTCTGCCTGTGTTTGATTGATCCATTGTTGTGTTTGAAGAAAGGCTGACATGAAGACATGAAAGATCTTGTCCTCCTCCCATTAAAGTCCTTCTTCTGTTATATTTAATGTTTTCCACATCACAGTAATCGCTCTGCACCTGCCGAATTGCGACGTGACGCTCAGCTGGAGTTGAAATGTGATTTCCAGCTGTCGTTCATTCTGGCTCCTCCAGTGTTTTTAACTTTCAGTGTCATTTTTCTGATTAAATGCAGTGATTTCTAGTCTCTCTGATGCCAAGACACAGCTGGACCGTATCCCTGCGTAACTCCAGCACATCTGCACCCAACATACGACTTCAATAGAGGATACACACACACACACACAAATCACTTCTGAGACTGAAATATACAGACTCATGTTGATTTTGATTATTCACTTTGATTAGTATGACTTCATAACACATCTGTCTCTGCATGAAGTTGCTGGAAACTAGGGGTGTGCGATATGTTGATTTTTGATCGTGAACGATAAAAATGTCTCCATGATCTACTTTTTGAGAAATCTTGTAGTATCAGCTGCAGTTCTGGCACCTGCGTCTCATACTGCACAACGCGACATACATTCACACCAGTGTTAACTCAGTGTTAGAGTTACACTCACGGGAAACTGCACTTATTCACAATCACAAAAGGTTATTTTTTGCTTTAAAGCCTTCACGGTTAAACATTTTATTTGCGTGCTCCGACACGTGCGTTTCCACTGAAACGTGTGCACAAGGAGAAGTCCACTTTCAAAACAACAATTCACAAATAATTTACTCACCCCCACGTCATCCAAGATGTTCATGACTTTCTTTCTTCAGTTGTGAAGAAACTATGGTTTTTGAAAGCATATAATGGACTTGATTGGTGCCCCGATTTTGAACTTCCAAAATGTAGTTTAAATGCAGCTTCAAAGGCTCTAAACGATCCCAGCTGAGGAAGAAGGATCTTATCTAGTGAAACGATCTGTCATTTTTTTCGGATAATAAAAAAGAGTATACTTTTAAGCACAAAAGCTTGTGTAGCACAGGTTCTGGGATGCGCGTCCACGACGCTATGTACTATTGAATCATGTCAAAAGGTCACGCGGAACTACAGACCCAGTGTTTACAAAGCGAACACACAAAGACTAAGAAAGTGCAAGTAAGTCAAACACTGTTTACAAACAAAAAGGTGCAACGATGTCGGACGATTCTGAAGTTGTAGGAGAAAATAAGATGGAGTTTTTCACCATGCTCTACCTTTTTTAGCCGGAGTACACAGACCATGAACTTAGACGTGATTCGTAGTAGTGATGGAAGTTCGGATCATTTTACCGACTCTGACCTTTGAGTCTCGTTCAGCAAAATGAACGAATCTTTTTGAGTCATTTCGTTCATTTTAGCAAAATATAATTAAAATGTTACGTTACTTCCCGAACACATCTACTGCTTACACAAACGTTGATCACACTACAAACAAGACAAAACTATAATGCTATAAGAAACAGAAAAGATTCATTCATTGTTTACCTGGGTCTTTAGTCTATGATTAGCTCACCTCACCTCTTATCTGACAAGTTTTCGGGTCTGAGTCGTTCGAAAACAGGTGAACTAATTCCAGTAGAGAACCTAACAGGACGTTGTGTATGTGCGACTGAATGAATCACTCCCCGAGACGACTCGTTCTTCCCGAGTCACATTAAAGATTCGTTCAAAATGAAAGAATTGTTTAAGAACGACCCATTACTAATTTGTAGCGTCGTGGACGCGCATCCCAGAGCCTGTGCTACACCAGCTTTTGTGCTTAAAAAGTATACTTTTTCTTTTTTCTTTTTTTTTTTTTTTTAAATGAGCAATCATTTCGCTTAAATGTCTGGGATCGTTTAGAGCCTTTGAAGCTGCATTTAAACTACATTTTGGAAGTTCAAAATCGGGGCACCAATCAAGTCCAATGAGAAAAATCCTAAAATCTTTTCCTCAAAAACCATAATTTCTTTACAACTGAAGACGGAAAGACATGAAAATCTTGGATCACAAAGGGGTGAGTACATTATTTGTGAATTGTTGTTCTGGAAGTGGAGTTCACCTTTAAAATCCTGTGTCAAATAGCACCAAAACACTGAAGTTATGTATCGCGTCTGATTACACTAATATTGTCAAAACACACAAGGTTTGCATATAAAAACAGTTTACAGAAGCTTATGTCTAAAGTGAAAGTAAACAATTGAGAGAAAATTGTAAACACAGAGCTCTTACAAGGGCAGCAGACTAATTGTACTAAACATGCTGCTGCTTGTAATAAAAGGGATGGCTCAACAAAAAATTATAATTCGGTCATTATTTACTCACTTTCATGCTGTCCCAAACCTGTATTACTTTCTTTCTTGTGCTAAACACAAAATAAGATATTTTGAAGAATGTGGATAACCAAACAGTAGCTGGCCTCCATTGAATTTAATAATAGAAATGATCAAATATACAATGTTCAACAGAAAAAAGAAACTCATTCAGATTTAAAACAACCTGAGAGTGAGTAAATAATGGTATTAAAATAAAACACAGTGACAGAATTGACAGACAGATGACAGAATTTTTATATGATATTTTTGCTACATCGCCCACCCCTACTGGAAACTCTGCCTTTGCTTCCATCTTATTTTTGTACTCTGTCAAAAATACAGTAAAAATGTTAAATAATATTGCAATTTAAAATAACTGTTTTCTATGTCAATATCTGTTCAAATGTAATTTATTTCTGTGATCAAAGTTGAATTTTCAGCATCATTACTCCAGTCTTCAGTGTCACATGATCCTTCAGAAATCATTCTAATATGCTGATTTGCTGCATAACATTTCTTATTAGGTTGGAAACAGTTGTTCTTCACAATATTTTTGTATAAACTGTGCATTTTATTTTTCAGTAATATGGACATGTTATTGCATTATCATAGTCGTATTTTTCTCTTACCAAAATTAACCATGGTTTATTACAGTAAAAGTACAGAAACCATGTTTTTTTTTTTTTTTATTACAATCTGATTTCATTTACAACCATAGTTTTACTACACATCTCATGGTTACACTATGGTTAGTGTAGCAAAACCATGGTTCATTTGTGGTTACAATGGTTTAACTATAGTAACCATGCATTTTGGTTTTTATTTTCGTAAGGGTTGTGTCGTTATCTGCCCTAGCTCCTTCTGAATGTATTATATACATAATGTTTTATAACATTTTTCTTTGCTAAATTACTACTGTAACTTTACAGTAGATAATAATGATGTCCTTTAGCATAGAGTATTTTGAGTGATGATAGTAATTTAGTGTAGTTTTGTTTATAGTACTACTGCCGTGGTTTTGTCTTTGTTTACTTAGTTAAAGGAGTCATCGGATGCCCATTTTCCACAAGTTGATATGATTATTTAGGGTCTTAATGAAAAGTCTATAATATACTTTGGTTAAAAATTCTCAATGGTTGTGTAAAACAACAGCCTTTTTACCTTGTCAAAATCAGCTCTGCAAAAATCATCTCATTCTGGTCGAGGCTGCTTTAAATGCAAATGAGCTCTGCTCGCCCCGCCCCTCTCTTCTCTTTGTGGAGTGACGAGCCTGTTTATTTTAGCCGTATTTAGCGCGTTTAGCTGCTAAACTTGCTAAACAGCACATTATTAGGAAAAGCGATCGCAAAGATTCATAAAAAAACCCTTATACTCACTTCTGCTGTAAGTGAAGCTGGATCACGAATGATTTGCGTGAACATAGACGAGTATATGTAGATCGGGAGGCGCATTCCCTTCACAAACAAACGTAATCCACTGCATCTTCAGCGGCTCAGATGTCGGGAGTAAATGACGACCACTATGTTCATTATTACATCCAGCAACACAACACCTCAATCGCTCAATCGGAGATATTCTTGTCTAACTTACATCCCTGCTCCGGCATCAAAACAAAGAGGTTGGACTGTTACAGCTGACCTGAGGTAAGACGCTCATGTCAATCAACTATCGTGGGACCAGAAAAATCTACTTAAGTACAATAACAAAGTATTTGTACTTCGTTACTTCCCATCTCTGAATTTAATGCATCCTTGATGAACAAAGGAACAGTTTTCACCCATAGGTGGCGCTACAAATGCTGCCCACATCTCTGCGGTTTCTCCAAAGACATGGTCATGGTTTTTCAAGGTACTACTGCTAATTCTTATTATTTCAGGTCTGTTCTATGACTCCTTTATTCATGCATTTCCATTGTTCTGGATCTTGTCAGTTGATCTGCTTCAGCCCCTCATAAATCATATGCTTGGTGTGGCACCAAAACTTTGCCGTATTTTTATCATGCAGACCGTCCCGTCCATGAATCACCGCTGCTCCGGGGCACCGGCTCTTTTTCCATTGCATGTCCTGATGGAAACAGAGAAAGAGCGAGACGGTGTGTTTCTCATTAGTCCACTGCCAAAGTGCAATCACACACACACACACACACAGGGCCGGGCTGATTGAGTTACAGCAGTTTTTCGCTGTACGAGAGTGAAGTGAAGCTCGAGGGAGTGGCGTAACGCAGCGTGAGCCGTGAGGATGTTAGCCAGGGTTGATCGTATCGCTACACTTGGCTGTTGTGTTTCTCTGCTTCAGCATTTACGTGATAGCAGATACACACACACACACACACACACACACACACACACATTAAAACAGTCATCCTGACAGCTCCGTGCGTCTGGAAACCATCACTGCAGCAGCTGTGAGCTTCACTCAGGGTTCACAACATCTTACAGCGGTGATACTGCGGCTCTGTGCCAAAACATAGTGAGACGCCTACCTAGGCAGCACTGCCCATGCAAACATGTTTGCAAATATGAATGAATACGTTACAACTAAAAAGTCTGCTGCAAATCAGCTCCAAAGATTTTACTTTTAAAAGAAATGAATACTTTTATTCCTCAAGGCTGCATTAAATCGATCAAAAGTGCCATTAAAGACATTTATAATGTGACAAAAGTGTTTTATTTCAAATAAAAGCTGTTCTTTTGAACTTTCAATTCATCTGTAAACCCTTAAAAATAAAATATATCATGTTTCCACAAAAATGTTGTGCAGCACAACTGTTTTTAACATTGATAATAATCATCAAATGTTTGTTGAGCAGCAAACCAGTATATTAGAATGATTTCTGAAGGATCATGTGACACTGAAGACTGGAGTAATGATGCTGAAAATTCGGTATAATAATTAGGGGTTGCAGCACGTAGTGCTGAAACTCTATTGCAATTGTTAGTATAATCACGGATCAGCAATCTCCATGTAAAAATGGTCGCCCAGACCAAACTGTAAGTCGTAGAGACTTAAAAGTTGGAGGGATGGTAGTACTCACACCACCGACAATGTCACAGATTGGACAGACAGAGGCGCTACAGCGATCAAAAGAAGGGGTGTGTGGGGCACAAACTAACGCGGGGTTTAAATATTTCCACACACGCTAGCTTAACCAAATTTACTGTATTTACTAATTGCCATAGCAACACTATATAGAGAGAAAATTCCGCCAAAATTCAAAAGCCTTTTGATGATATCGCTGAGTATTTGTTTTACCATAGTAAAAGTACATTTCTGGCTGAAGCAGTTTTTAGTATTCATGTAAAATGAGACAAATCTGCTATTATTTTAATCGCCAATCGGTTGTTTATCAGTTTAGATTAGTTTATTAATGCTTGGCAAACCAGCGGAAGACACGAACCAGTTTTATATTCCAGTTGCGCTGATGGGAAAAGTTGTAACACTGCGTTACAATCTGCCCCGCTATTATTAAACTATGCTTTTTTATGACATTAGCGATGTAATTTTCACTATTTACTTTTACAGATTTTAAAAAGAAACCACAAGAAACAAGAATAAAGACTCACAACTGACGTTTAATGTTGAGAAATTATTTCAAGAAATGTAAAGCATTTTGGCTCGTTTATGTGTCCCCCTGTGTTTGGGGGCAGGGGAGTGTTTTTTTGAATGTCTGAATGTGTTTCATTTATTGCACACATTGTTTTGAATTGTACTGTATAGCTGTGTTTTGCGACCAGGGTCGGCCCACGCATGGTTGGGGTGTGTTCGTTGCGAACCTCAAAAAATAGATTTTTTTTTTATTCTTAAAAAATGCCATTATTTTATTTGAAAAAGTTAATCATTTTATTTTATTGACAAAATATTTTAGTTTGTCGTGTATATTTTTTTCATTCAATTAGACAACATTTTAAGCTGTCATGTTACAACGTGCCCCTCACATGTTACAATGTACCCCACATACGGGGCATGTTGTCACTTTTCACTTCCTTTCTTTTGAGGTGAATAACAAAAAACGTGTACACTGTAATTATGAAACAAAGCTACATATTTGTACAAGACAAGTGTGAAATTAACATGGATAAAAAGTTATACTCTGAACCCCACAAACTGATAAATTCAAAAAGTGTTAGGTTGTGCCTTGCGCTTCCCTACGAAATGGCTCATAACTCCTAAATTGTCAGTCGCAGGCTCAAGTGTCTTATGTCATTGGAAAATGCATTTTTTTCAGATTCGATCATGAGCCTGGCTAATTTTTTTTTTTTTTTTTTTTTTTTTTTTTTTTAACTATTTTTGGAACTAGTCCTAGGTTTTTCACCAATTCGAACCAAAACCCTTGTAGAAAGATTCTCTGGTGAGTGAATATTAATAATTAACAAAAAAAGTTTAAATTTCGACAAAGACGTTTGGGCCACTTTTAGTAAAATGCCTATAATTCCTGAACAGAATGAGATGTCTTCACCAAACTCAGAACAGCTGTAAACCAGGAATGGGCAACGAAGACATGAACATCTGGGATGACAAGGGAGTGGGTACTCAATAAATTAAAAAAAATAAATAAAAAACAGACCCTTTTGACTGGTTTCGTGGTCCAGGGTCACATGTATTTATTTATAATATAAAATATATAATAATAATATATTTTTATAATGTCATTTAATAATAAAATATTTTATTGAATAATAGTTTAATAGAATAATACTTTAATACATCAAACACAAATTATATAAAAATGTCAGATCATATTTATTTTTTTGTTTTTGTGTTTAATCTTTTAAAGGGGTCATCGGATGCAAAATTCACTTTTACACATTGTTTAATGTGTAAAATCCATGCAGTGGTTTTTAATTAATCTGTAAAAATAATATCCCCTTTTTCAAATCGAGCCGTTCTCAGATGCCTGTCGTTGTGGCGTCACACCCACAGAGGCCACTCCCACAATAGTTGATTGACATCAGCGTCTTACCTCAGACCAGCTGTCACAGTCCGCCCTCTTTGTTTTGATGCCGGAGCAGGGATGTAAGTTAGACAAGAATATCTCCGATTGAGTGATTGAGGTGTTGTGTTGCTGGATGTAATTATGAACATAGTGGTCGTCATTTACTCCCGACATCTGAGCCGCTGAAGATGCAGTGGATTACGTTTGTTTGTGAAGGGAATGCGCCTCCCGATCTACATATACTCGTCTATGTTCACGCAAATCATTCGTGATCCAGCTTCACTCACAGCAGAAGTAAGTATAAGCGAATCCATTTGCGATCGCCTTTCCTTATAATGTGCTAGTTAGCAAGTTTAGTGCCTAAACGTGGCTAAATGTGGCTAAAGTAAACAGGCTCGTCACTCCACAGAGAGAAGAGAGGGGCGGGGCGAGCAGAGCTCATTTGCATTTAAAGGAACAATCCATCAGAATGGGTTGATTTTTGCAGAGCTGATTTTGAGGTAAAAAGGGTGTTGTTTTACACAACCATTAAGAATTTTTAACCAAGGTATATTATAGACTTTTCATTAAGACCCTAAAGAATCATATCAACTTGTGGAAAACGGGCATCTGATGACCCCTTTAACGAGTTTTAAAGTAAAAAAATTACTTTAAAGGAGAACTCCACTTCCAAAACAAAGACTTACAGATAATGTACTCACCCCCTTTCTGTCTTCAGTTGTAAAGAAATTATGGTTTTTGAGGAAAACATTTCAGCATGTTTCTCCATTTAATGGACCGATATGGTGCCCCGAGTTTGTGCTTCCAAAATGCAGTTTAAATGCAGCTTCAAACGATCCCAAATGCGATTGTAAACGATTCCAGCTGAGAAAGAAGGGTCTTATCTAGCGAAACGATGGGTTATTTTCATAAAAATAATACAATTTATATACTTTTTAATGCCAAACGTTCGTCTTGTCTTACTCTGCCTGGACTGTTTTTGTTCTGGTTCATGACAGTTAGTGTATGTCGAAAAACTCCCATCTCATGTTCTCCCTCAACTTCAAAATCATCCTATATCGCTGTTTTACCTTTTTTGTTAAAGGTGTTTGATCTTCTTTGCATGTTCACTTTGCAAACACTGTGTCTGTTCTTCTGCAGCGATGTAGGATGATTTAGAAATGATTTTTGAAGTTGAAGGAGAAAATACGATTGGAGTTTTGAGACATACCCTAACTGTCTTGAGTCAGAATACACAGAGTTCAAGGAGAACCTTGATTTCTTTACGCATTCTGCTGTCGCCATAATTTTATAAAAGCAGTAATCCGACATGCACTGCAGTGATTTTACAGCAGGTTTTATTATAATAAACATCCTCTCACTGGCTCTCTGGTTTTGTTCTAGCCTGTATTGATTTTTCCAGATTTGTTTAACCGTGTCCAACTGGATACCAACCAAAATCAAATAAACTCCACTGTAAAATCAATGCCAAATCAAATCAACAGGCTCTTCAGGAATACAGTAGAGCAGAAGCTGTAATTCCCATCATTTCATCAGTAGTTCACAATGTTATGAAACACAACGCTACTATCAGACTCATTTACAGACGTGCCACATTCAGTCGTGTGTATTTCCAAGCATGAAAACAACACGCTTGAGCAAGAACCTACACACACACAGCTGTTGACGTGTCTCCAGAGAAGCTGTCACACTCTCTCTCCTATCAGCGGGGCCCCGGGGCCACAGCCATCCGTAACCTCCCACTGGGAACGGATTAAAGGTCCTTAAACAGGCTCTCCTGCTGCCCGGGGCCTCCTTAAGTGATTCTACACCACGGGCATCATCTGTGTGTGTGTGTGTGTGTGTGTGTGTGTGTATCTGCACGTCCTTCCAAACATGCGTTTGCTGTAACTCTAGCATCTGGAGTTCAGCCAGAAATCATCTTTCTGTCATCATTTCCTCGCCCTCATGTCAACTCAAACCCGTATGACTTACTTTCTTCTGTTGAACACAAAGATGTTTAGATGAATGTTTATGCAGCTTTTTTTCTAGGTGACGAAAGCGGATGGTGATGGTGAAACTAGCAAAAGTAACATAAAAGTATCATAGCAGCCCTGATTTATTAACAAACATGAACATGTTTTCTTTTATGCCAAAAATCATAAGGATATTAAGTAAAGATCATGTTCCGTGAAGATATTTTGTAAATTTCCTACTGTAAATATATCAAAAGTTAATTTTGATTAGTAATATGCATTGCTGAGAACTTCATTTGGACAACTTTAAAGGTGATTTTCTCAATATTTAGATTTTTGTTTTGCTCCCTCAGATTCCAGATGCATACATCAATGGAAAGTTTATTTATTAAAATATTTATTATTTATTTATTAAAGATGACACATAGATGTCAATTTAAAACTCAAATTTGACTGGTTTTGTGGTCTAGGTTCACATATATTTATTTATATTATAAAATATATATAATAATATATTTTTATAATGTAATTTAATAATAAAATATGTGAATAATAATTTAATAGTGTAATACTGTAATATATAGAGCACAAATTATATAAAAATTACAGATCATTCTTATTTTTGTCTTTTTTTTTGTTTTTTATCTTTTAATGAGTTATTAAAATTACTTCAGTAACTTTTTTTCATTACTACCACTTTAACTATGACTGATCCTTTTTATATTTTCTGTTTTCAGTGTAGTTTAATTAGATTTTGTCATTTTATATATTTTTTTAAATATTTGTTTTTAGATTTTTGTTCTTTCTTTTTTAGTTTTGGTAATTTTTTGAGTTATGATCCCTTTAACTATGATGATCCTTTTTATATTTTCTGTTTTCATTTTAGTTTAAGATTTTGTCATTTTATATATTTTTTATAATATTTGTTTTTAGATTGAATTAATTAGTTAATTTTTTTTTTTCAGTTTTAGTTTTGGTAATTTTTTGAGTTATGATCCCTTTAAATATGATGATTATTTTTATGTTTTTATTTTCATTTTAGTTTAAGATTTTGTCATTTTTATATATTTTTTAAATATTTTAAATATTTGTTTTTATTTTTAGTTTTGGTAATTTTTTGAGTTACGATCCCTTTAACTACAATGATTATTTTTATATTTTTGTTTTCATTTTAGTTTAAGATTTTGTCATTTTTATACATATTTTTAAATATTTGTTTTTAGATTTAATTTTCTTTTTTTCAGTTTTAGTTTTGGTAATTTTTTGAGTTACGATCCCTGATTATTTTTATATTTTTTGTTTTCATTTTCATTTTTAATTTAAGCTTTTATCACTTTTGATCTGTCACTTTTTTAGTCTGATCTCAACAAATCAAAACAAAACACATTTATTGTCTTTTGAAAAGCATCAACCAAAAAAAAAGTTGTACAATAATGCATTTGCATAAGTTTTGTCTAAAGTCATACGATGCATTGTGTGAGAAACAGGCCTGAATTTTCAGTCATTATTTTTCCTCTCTGTCGTTGAGCTCACGTCTCTTTTGTTCAAAGTTTAGATTTGTCTTCAGAAGACTAAACACAGTCATATGGACACCATTTATGATGGTTTTTTTTGTCATTTTTGCAGCTTGACAGTTTTAAAATTCATGAAGGAAAGTGTAAATGATGACAGAATTTCCACTGAATCTCATAACTCTGTAGGTTACAGTTAAAAACACGCATTGAACCAAAGAACTAGTAAAAATGAAAGCAGCTTTATTTCCTGAGGTTTGTCTCATGTGTTTCCCGCAGGTCGTCAGACAAAGAAAGACTGGAATAAAGGCGGAGGAAGAGGGTGAAACCAAAGCCTGTCGCACCCGTGCCGTGGCCAGAGGAGTGAAATGAAACGCTTATTAATGGGTAATCTGAACACGCTCCTCTGACTCCAACTCACATTACACTTTAATCCACATTCATATATTACACTGAGCCCAGCGCTCAACACCTCACACACACACACACACACACGCACGTTAGCAGTGAGTCAGGTCAGTCAACTAGCTGACTAGTCACGCAACAATCAACTAGCTGATTATCAACAAAGACCATCAAATTCAGCCATTTAAACCCTCTGCTGTAAATAATCACTGTCTGGAATCAAATTGCTAAATGCGAAGTGTATTTTTTTTGACTGCTGTCAAAGTTTGTTGCAACAGAAGGTTTTTTTTTTCTTATTAACTCATGAATTTGTCTTTTAACCTGTTCATCCTTGACTTTGTCTATTATATATACAATGTCTTTTGGCTATTGCAACACGCCTCATAAAAGTTAGATTATAAAGTCAGTCAAAATGTGATTCATTTGCTGTTAAATGCATACAACTAAATATGCATTTGGTTATTTTCAGGCAGAATAATGATAATGCACAACAAGTGCTTTCATTTGATTATAGATCCACAGAAACTTTTGTTTTCACCAAAAAAGTTTGTTTAAAAGGCGATGCACAGTTAAAGGGAGAGTGCATGCAAAAATGAAAAGATTTTATTGTTATTTTGGAAAAATTTTAGATTATTATTTTTCAGTGAACAAACTCTAACTATGACTGAACATTTTAATATTTTGTTTTCTTTTTAATTTTAATTTTAATCCAAGCTTTTGCTATTCTTATTACTTTTCTTTTAGATTCACTTTTAAATTTTTTTTACCAGTTTTAATTAATTTTTCATTTATTTTTCATTGCTACCCCTTTAACTATGACTGAACATTTTAATATTTTCTGTTTTATTTTTAATTTTAATTCAAGCTTTTGCCATTATTATTATTTTTTATATTTGTTTTAATATTTACTTTTTTTTTACCAGTTTTAATTAATTTTTAATTTCTTTTTCATTACTACCCCTTTAACTATGACTGATTCTTTTTATATTTTATGTTTTCATTTTAGTTTATATATATTTTAAGTATTTGTTTTTAACTTTAATTTTCTTTTTATCAGTTTTAGTATTTTTTTTTTGAGTTACAATCCCTTTAACTAGGACAATTGTTTTTTTTATATTTTCTGCTTTCATTTTAATTTTAGTTTAAACATTTACCACTTAAAATAATAATAATAATAATAATATATATATATATATATATATATAATGTTTTATGTATATATATAATGTTTTCGCTTTATTCTTCTTCTTCTTCTTATTTTTTTTCCCGTTTTTGTTTTTTGTTTTAGTAATTTTTTGTAATCACTTTGAACAACTATGACCATGTTGATCATGTTTATAAATGTTTTTATTTTTAATTTTTTTTATTTAATTTTTAATTTTTAGTTTTTTTTTTTTTTTAATTTTAGCTTAAGCTTGTGTAATTTTTATTATTTTTTTTAAATATGTATTTTTAGCTTTAGATTTTATTTTTTTCAGTTTTGGTTTTTAGTATTTTTTTTCCATTAAGATTCCTTTAACTATGACTAATTATAGTTTAAGCTTATGTCATTTTTATTATTTTTTTCTATCAAGATTTGATTTAACTTTAGTTTATTTATTGATTTATTTTTTAGTAATTTTTAGGCTGAATGATCATTTAACTATGACCAATTGTTTTAATATTTATGTTAATATTTTCTCGTTGTTTTATTTTTTTTAAATATTTGTTTTTAGCTTTAAATTTCAGTTTTAATTTGAGTAATTTTGTGAATAATCCCTTTAACAGTGATGCGAAATGTCAGTGCACATTGTGTGCATCAAATCTAATGTGTTATATGTTGAAAGGCTGAGTTTTGCTCATTATATGTGTGTGTGTGTGTGTGTGTGTGTGTGTGTGTGTGTGTACTTGTTTTTGCTACATTGTGGGGACCAAATGTCCCCACAAGGATAGTAAAACCTGAAATTTTTGACATTGTGGGGACTGGCTTGAGGTCCCCATGGGTACAAAAGCTTATAAATCATACAGAATGAGTTTTTTTGAGAAAGTAAAAATGCAGAAAGTTTTCTGTAAGGGTTAGGTTTAGGGGTAGGGTTAGGGTAAGGGGATAGAAAATACAGTGTGGACAGTATACAAACCATTGCACCTATGGAGAGTCCCCACAAGGATAATAAACCAGACTATGTGTGTGTGTGTGTGTGTGTGTGTGTACGGTGAGCATGTGACTCAGCTCATCATGAGACGCTGTTTGCATATGTGCAGGTCAAGAGCACATTCACTGCACAGGCCTTCAGCACAGGCCGCTTTTGTCCCAAACTCAATGCACGCGGCTCCTCATTGTCCGCCGCTGGACGCCGCTCATCAGGCGACCCGCTCGGCATGCTGGGAGAGCCGTCGTGGTGCTGCGCATGATTGGATGAGCCGCTTCATTGTTCGTCCGCACAACCCTTCACATTCACACCGACCGCAGCTGCATTCGACGGCACATCCACATTCAGTAATAACAGTAAAAACGCACTGTGGGTTTGTGATTACGCAGAACTCAACCTCACCCTCAAAACACACACACAATAAAAGACAAATCGCCCACAAAGATCATCTGTCAACTATATGATGTGTCCATGAAAACTCATTAAAAGTGTTTAAGTGTCCTTGATATTTGAAGATAAAAGCGCTTGATGTCTCTCGCTGCAGACCTGCAGTCAATGCGGCTTTATGTTGTTCTGATCAGCCTGAGGGCGTGGCCTTGCACTTGATTGACAGCTCATTAATCACTGCAGATAGAGCAGGATAAAGCCTCTGGGCATAAAGGTCAAAGGTCAAGCTGCTGCTCTGTTTGCATTTGTGATTGTTTAAAGACAAAAGCAATGAAAGTGTGTTGATTAAAACTTCATAGTGACATACTAGCATACTATTTACACAATTCTGAAGTATGCAATAAATACTGTTTATTTTATTTGCATTGTACACAGTGTTATTTACATACTATTTTAGTATTTATTTATTTTTAAAATAAAAATATTTTATTTAATAATTTATTTATTTTTAGTATTTATTTTTATTTATCTTTAAATAAATTTTATTAATATTCTTTTTCATTTTGTCATTTTACTTAAATTAATTGCTTAATTTATTTTCAATTATTAAAGTTATTATTATTTTTTTTTTGTTAAAGTCTTTTATTTCAACTTCAAATTAACAAAGATTATTTCTTTGCTAATACTTTAAATTAACAATATTTGCTCAAGTGATTTTTACAATATTTATTTTAAATGCAAAATAATTGCATTTTTATATTTTGTTTTTATTTTTAGTTAAAGTTTTCTCATTTTTAGCAATAGTTTATTTTGTTTTAGTTAACTTAAACTTAAAATGACAGGGCTGCGATTAATCTCATATAACATAATAGTTTGTGTTTGCCTAATAAATGTGTTTATATATAAATACAAACACATTCATGTATATATTTAAGAAATATTTACAAGTATATGTATTTATTATCATTTGTATATAATTTATATTATATATAAATAAAAATATTTTGTACATAACATATTTCTCTTAAATATATACATTAATTTGTGTGTTTTTATATACACAATAATTACACATAGTAGACACACATTTATTAGGCAAACACAAACTTTTATTTTGTATAATTAATCGTTTACCAGCCCTAATACTTTAGCAACTAGCTGAAATAAATTATATTATATTATATTATATTATATTATATTATATTATATTATATTATACTATATTAGGCTAATCCAAAATTGTAACATTCAGCTCTCATCTTTTGTAAGGTCAAAGGTCAGAAACCACAAGTTTTTTTTTTTTTTTTTTTCCAAGAACAACAGCGTAATTTCACAAAGCACAATTCTGCTCAGGCCCGTCTAAACTGTATTGAGGTCAAACCTCAAGCTGCTGTATTTACTGAAGCGGGTTACGGTGAAAATCAAATGTGGCTTTGAGCAGGTGAAGAGTTCAAAGAAAACATCTCGACTGTGTGTTTCTCACAGGAAAATGCAGCTGCTCAAACCACAGAGTGGTGAGGATGCACACCTGTGCGTCAGAGACAGACACGTCATGCTTCTCCCCAAACCTGCAAACTCACACAACTGCATGCAAAACTCATATTTCACATGCATTGAGGCCTTTGTTTGTGGACGTTACATATTTGGGGTATTTCATCTTTCTAGTAACTTTTTAGCTTTTACTTTGTTCCATTATTGTGGTTTGTGAAGTGTTATTTCTGCTTTTTTATATTATGGAGAACATGCAATACTTTATAAGGTGCATTACAAAGCAAAAAACTGATAATGTAAAATTAATTTAAAATTATTTAATATAACTCTATAATTCTATATTAATATTAAACTACTATTTATTAATATAAAAACCTAAACTTATTTAATTTTTAATAAATTATTACAAAATCAAATAAAATGTTACAATGTTATTAAAAATCATAATGCTAAAATATAAAATATTTGTAAAATGCACTGTATTAGGTAATCCTAATCGAGCAGCTTTTTAATTTTATTATCAATAAAATACATTGTGATTGTAGTATTTCTGTTTGTAATGTAAAATACATTATAAAATGTATTTATACAATTTTTACTAAATTATTAAAAAATTAAATAAATGATCAAAAATATAATGATTTACTAAAAATGACAATTTTAAAATCTAAAATACTTTATAATTCTTTGTGTATATCAAGCAATCATTCTAGCAGCTCTTTAGTTTTAATATTCTTTAATAGCAAAGTAATTTAACAAATGTAAAATACATTATAAAATGTATTTATACAATTTTTTAATAAATTATTATTTTTTTTAAATAAATGATTAAAATATCATAATTTTACAAAAATATCATAATTTACAAAAAATTACACAATTTTAAAATATAAAATACTTTTATAATACATTATGTATAACACGTTATATATCAAGCAATCATAGCAGCTTTTTAGTTTTTATATTGTTAAATAGCAAAATGCTTTTATAATGTAAAATACATTATAAAATGTATTTATATAATTCTTAATAAATTATTACATTTTTAATATTACACAAAATAAATGATTAAAACATAATAATTTACTAAAAATTATACAATTTTAAAATATAAATACTTTTTGTAAAACATTATGCATAGCGCATTATATATCAGGCAAACGTTCTAGCAGCTTTTTAGTTTTTATTAAATAGCAAAATACATTTATAATGTAAAATACATTATAAAATGTATTTATTAAATTTGTACTAAATTATTAGAAATTTAAATAAATGATAAAAATATAATAATTTACTAAAAATTACACAATTTTTAAATATAAAATACTTTTATAATACATTATGTATAGCGCATTATATATCAAGCAAACATTCTAGCAGCCTTTTAGTTTTTATTAAATAGCAAAATACTTTTATACTGTAAAAATACATTATAAAATGTATTTATGTGATTTTTACTAAATTATTACAAATGTAAATAAATGATCAAAATATAAATTTACTAAAAATTACACAATTTTAAAATATAAAATACTTTACATAATGTAAAACGCATTATATATCAAGCAATCATTCTAGCAGCTTTTTTGTTTTTATATTATTAAATAGCAAAATACATTTATAATGTAAAATACAATGTATTTAGATCTTTTTTACTAAATGATTAAAATGTAAATAAATGATTAAAATCTAATAATTTACTTAAATTACACAATTTTAAAATATAACATACTTTTATAGTACATTATATATAACGCATTATGTATCAAGTAATTGTTCAAGCAGCTTTTTAGTTTTTATATTATTAAATAGCAAAATACTTTTAGAACATAAAATACATTATAAAATGTATTTATATAATTTTTAATAAATTAATTTTTTTTAAATAAATTATTAAAATATAATAATTTTCTAATAATTACACAATTTTAAAATATAAAATACTTTTATAATACATTATGTATAACGCATTATATATCAAGCAATCATTCTAGCAGCTTTTTTGTTTTTATATTATTAAATAGCAAAATGCTTTTAGAATGTAAAATGCATTATAAAATGTATTTATATAGTTTTTACTGAATTATTAAAAAATTTAATAAATTATTAAAATATAATAATTTACTAAAAATGACACAATTTAGAAATATAAAATACTTTTATATTATATTATACATAAAGGCATCAGGTAAAGTGTTATTATGAGCTTTGATAAACATATTTCCTGCTATTGGTCAGATGAACAGAAAGCCCCACCCCCAACTCACTCCATTGGCTAAGTGAGTTTAGCACTAAAGGTGCTTTATCTTTATATACTGTAGTATGAAACACCTGTGAAAACAAGTGCAAATAAACCTACAAATGAACAACTTTTTGTTTCCATATGCTTTAAAGCAGAACTCTCACATAAAACATTCACCTCTTTATGTTCCACGATGAACGATGTTGTATGAGTGGCGTATCATCAGTAAATCACCTGAGGTCACGGCGAACCGATTCAGAGCCGTAACTGACGGCCAGAGGCTCGAGTGTCGACACATATTCTCAAGACAGATCAATTACCGCAGCGCTGAAGCGGCTAATATCCCAGCAGCCCGAGGCCTTCGCGCCGTATCTGTAATTAAACGTTATCGGAGCGGACGGGAGGATCACACTCGGCCATCTGAAACGACTGGAGGCCAGAGCCGTCCTCGCCGAATAACACTGTGTCAAAAGACTTCATTAAAACAAACTGCTGTGAATTTCTCCAGGCTCTGTTTTATGTGCTGCAGCGTTTCTTGCTTTTTAAAATAAGAGTCTGTAAACCATTAATCTCACTTCTGCCTCTGGCGAACGCTGAGGTAAACACTGATTCCTGTCTTTTCTTTGGCCGTCGAGCAATCCAAGCGCTCGAGATAGAAGTAATTATTAAAAAACAATGTCATGTGAGTGTAAGTGAACTCAAAACATCTGCGTTACGTCCGTCATCAGACCTGCGCAATATAAATCACGTTTGTATTGCTGGTACATCACAGTACTTCTGTAAGAATCACAAACTACTGCACAGCTAAAAAGACCTCCATATGAACCATACAAATGATATTTGATGCATTTCTAAGGCCTTTAAATGATGTTATAGTATATTTAGTATTATTTGCAGACATACTATTGGAGATCTAGAGTGATCACTGATGTTTACATCATTTTATGTCAGTATCTGCTCTACTGTTATAAAGATCTCATTGATTTACATTACAAGCAGCAGAATTTCATCATAGAAATATCAGCATCTGCAGTAAATACATATTTTTTGCTCAGAAATTGAGCTGTTTTTCTTTCTCCATATTCTCACTATATCAGACTTTATGAGCCATAATAGCTTGATGGATCAAATTCGACACTCAACAAAAAACATGTAGACAAACTTTTTCAAATTTGTATGAAATATTTTATCTGAAGTTTCAAAACGTGTGTGTGTGCATCGGGGTATCTTTATAAGATTATAATTATGACTTTTTATCTTAAAATTATAACTAAGTGTGCTATAATTATGATTTATGTCATAATTTTGATTATCTATTGTAAATTTGAATTATCTCAAAATTATAACTTCGTATATAACAATAATAACCTTTATCTCATAATTATGACTAATAGTTTCTATCTAACTTCTATGTAATAATTTGTTTATTTCAATTGACTTGGTGTGTCATAACTGATTTGTCAATCTCCTAACTATGACTTAGGTCATAAGTTTGACTTTCTATCTCATAATTTGTACTTTTTATCTCATAATTGACTCAGTGTGTCATCATTCACTTTTTTATCTCATAATTATGACTGTCATAATTTTAACTTTCTATCTTAAATTCTAATTATCTCAAAATTATCATCTTAAAATTTATCTCATAATTATATCTTATATCATAAATTTGGCTTCTTTTTACTTTTTATCTCATAGCTGACTTAGTGTCATAATTGACTTTTTATCTCATAATTTGTACTCTATCTCATAATTCACTTTTTTATCTCATAATTATGACTGTCATAATTTTAATCTTAAATTCTAATTATCTAAAAATTTATCTCATAATTATATCTTATGTCATAAGTTTGGCTTCTATTTAATAATTTGTATTTTTTTTATCTTAGTTCACTTTTTTAATCTCACAACTATGACTTAGGTCATAAGTTTGACTTTCTATCTCATAATTTGTACTTTACTTCATAATTGACTTAGTGTGTCATAATTTACTTTTTTATGACTGTCATAATTTTGATTATCTGTCGTAAATTTGAATTATCTCAAAATTCTCACTTAGTATATAACAATAATAACTTTTATCTCATAATTATGACTAATAGTTTCTATCTAACTTCTATGTAATAAGTTGTACTTTTTTATTTCAATTGACTTAGTGTGTCATAACCGACTTGTCAATCTCCGAACTATGACTTAGTTTGGCTTTCTATCTCATAATTTGTACTTTATCTCATAATTGATTTAGTGTGTCATAATTCACTTTTTTTAATCTTATAATTATGACTGTCATCATGTAACTTGCTACATATCTTAATTTTTACTTATCTCAAAATGATCACATAGTATATAATAATTGTAATTTTTAATCTCATAATTATGACTTTTTATTCACACAGTTATGACTTAGGTGATAAGTTTGACTTTCTATCTTATAATTTGTGCTTTTTATCTCATAATTTACTTAGTGTCATAATTCACTTTTTTATCTCATAATTGTGACTTTGTCATTATTTTGATATTCTATTGTAAATTCTAATTATCTCAAAATTCTAAATTTCTACTTCTCAAAATGATCACATAGTACATCATAATTATAACTTTTAATCTTATAATTATGACTTATGTCATAAGCTTGACTTTCCATCTCATAATTTGTACTTTTTTTATCTCATAATTGACTTAGTGTTATCTCATAATTATGACTTTATCTCATAATAACTTACGTCATAAGTTCAATTTCTGTCTCATAATTTGTACTTTTTTATCTTAATTGACTGTCATAACTGACTTTTTATCTCATAATTACGACTGTCCTAATGTGAGCAAGTCATAATTTGAATTCCTATCTTAATTTCTATTTATCTCAAAATCATCACATAGTATATATTAATTATAACTTTTAATCTTATAGTTATGACTTTTTCATCTCATAATTATGACTTATGTCATAAGTTTGACTTTCTATCTCATAATTTGTACTTCTTTATCTCATAATTGGTTTAGTGTGTCATAATTCACTTTTTTATCTCATAATTATGACTTATGCAATAAATTCGACTTTTATCTAATAATTTGTAATACTTTATCTCAATTGGCTCAGTGTGTCATAATTGACTTTTTATCTCATAATGACATCATAATTTTGACTTTCTATCTCATAATTTCTGCTTATCTCAAAATGATCACATAGTATATAATTATAACTTTTAATCTCATAATTATGACTTTTGTCATAAGTTTGACTTTCTACCTCATAATTTGTACTTTGTATCTTAAAATTATCACTTAGTTTATAATAATTATAACTTTTTATCTCATAATTATGACGTATGTCATAGGTTCGACTTTTAATAATTTTTATTTTTTATCTCATATGTGTGTCACATAGTGTGTCATAATTGACTTTATCTCATAATTACGACGCCATAATTTTGACTATCTCATAATTGACTTAGTGTGTCATAATTTACTTCTTATCTCATAATTTTGTCATAATATGACTTTCTAAGCTTTTACTTATCTCAAAATTATCACATAGTATATAATAACTTTTAATCTTATAATTATGTCATAAGTTTGACTTCTATCTCATAATTTGTATTTGTTTTCTTTTTTCATCTTTATGACTTTCTATCTTAATTGACACTTATCTCAAAATTATTACATAGTATATAATTATATTTTCATCTCACAACTTTTACAAATTTCACTTTTTAATCTCATAATTATGACTTGTGTCCTATTTGACTCATAATTTATAGCTTTTTTATCTCATAACTAACTTAGTGTGTCATAATTATGGCTTTCTATCTCATAATTGAATAAAAACATATCTCACTATATCAGACTATATGAGCCACAGCAGCTTGATGGATCAAAAATGACGCTCAACAAAAAGCACATACTCAAACTTTTCAGCCAGTCCATTATTGTTGTCTTACAGCTTCAAGTGTTTAAGTGTCTGAATGAAGTGTGGAGCGCGTGTGCGCGTTAAAGTGCCTATAAACAATAGTTGTCGTCCACAATAGTTCATTTGTGAAGAAACACAGGCTCAGGTTTCTGTAGTTCACGGAAATGATTCTGAGCAACTTGACCCTGCGACTGAGTCATGAAGATGAGTCACAGCTTATTAAATATAAAAGATTAGAGGTCAAATGTAAAAATTAATTGCTTTGTCTCTGTGGTTTTGAAGTTCTCGGATGAAAAGGAAAACATCTTCTCCAGAGCTTTGATGTGGTCGAACGACAATGAGAAGCAACCGTGGAAGCAATTAGACTGTCAGAGACGCTTCGACCGTAATTAAAGGCAAATGTCTAATTTCCTTTGTTTTGTTTCTCGTCAGACATTCAGTCTGTCGCAGCGGCATAAACGCCCTCCTCATAAACGCAAGCAAACCTCATGTGCGATTAAACCCATAATAACCAGGTACAGCTTGACAAATGTGTGTGTTTGTGTGTTTACTGCAGGTGAAAATCAATATCGCTCTGGGAATTTAATACCAGAAGTGCGACTGAGTTTTGACAGCAGTACAAAATTTCTCTAGTCACATTTATCGTGGTTTAACCACAATGTTTCAGAAATATCACAACATTCACCAGTGCATAACATGTTTACCTAATGAGCAAAACAATATGATGCACAGACAGACAATATGAGCTTGAATTGCAATGCAATCAAACTGTTTGTTTGAGAACGTTTTTTCGAGAGTGATACAAAAAGACAAACAATCGGGAACAACAAAAGGACAAAAAAAAAAACACCATGTCAGTGGCATCAAATATCATGAAAATGTGCTGAACGTGCTCACCTTCAGGCCATCCAAGATTAGGATGAGTTTGTTTATCAGATTTGTAGAAATGTGTCATTCCATCACTGTCTCTCCAATGGATTCTCTGCAGTGAATGGGTGCCGTCAGAATGAAAACCTGGAAATCCGGAGCTCGAAATCCGCCTGGAGTCACACGCACACAGAAACGACAAATAATTATTATTAGTACACAACGGACAATTAAAACATCTCATAATACAGCAGGGTTCTGTTAACTAAATTAAAGCTAACTAATTAAAACTAAAATAAAATCTATATACATACAAAAAAACAAATCTAATAAAAATAACAAAAACAAACTTCAAAATGATTAAAATATTAACTAAAATTAAAATGGAAAATATAAAAACAAAAAATAATTTAAAATAACTATATAGACATATATACAGAAACAACAAAATTGCAAAAGCTTTAACTAAAATAAAAATGCAAAATATAAAAACAAAATATAAAAATAAAGTTGATCATTTATCATTACAAAAATTAATAAAAACTATACAGACATTTAAAAAATCTAATAAAAACAACAAATTTAATAAAACTTTAAATAAAACTTCAAATAATTACAACTAAACTGAAAATATAAAAATAAAACTTCATAATTATTAAATATGAATAAAAACTGTAACTAAAATGTAATAAAAAAACTAAATTACTAAAACTTAGTTAAAATGAATGCAAAAAAAATATATATATATATATATATATATATATATGTATAAAATTAAAAACTAATTCAAAACATGAACAAAAACTATTACAGTACATCAATGACAATGAAACACTGTAAACAAATATACATGTCAGACAGTGGATGGGTGCCGTCAGAATGAGAGTCCAAACAACTGATAAAAACATCACAATAATCCACAAGTAATCCACACCACTCCAGTCCATCAGTTCACATCTTAAGAAGAAACAAATCCATCATAAAGACGTTTTTTAATTTAATAAAAGTCAGTGTTTGATCTGTGCATATTTCTCTCCTGATTCGGATCAGACCACTTTTTCACTGGAATTTGGTATTTTAGTTAAAAAAAAAAACTTCTAAAAATCTTAATGAAGGAGAGGTGTGGATTACTTGTGAACTATTGTGATGTTTTTATCAGCTGTTTAGACTGTCATTCTGACGGCACCCATTCACTGCAGAGGATTCATTGGTGAGCAACTGATGGAATGACACATTTTTACAAATCTGATGGCCTGAGGGTGAGCAAATCAGCATTTTTTATTTTTTTTTGGATGAACTATTCCTTTAACCTCAAATGAAACTGAAATGTAATCACAATTGTCATTTAATGAGCACCCATCAGTATTTTCTGATTGAAACTGCACAGATCTCGAGGTGCATTAGCGTCTGGTAAGGCGTAATGAGAGTCTGTCAGTGTTCGTCACACGGTTTGTGGATGATGAACTGCAGAGGAGCTCATCATAATTGCAGTCTTGAGCTCTGGATGAGGAGAGACTCACGGATAATACAGGACACGATCATTCACTTCCCTGCAGTGTGTGTTTGTGTGTACTGATGACAGACTGTAATGAATATAACAGAGTATGTGTGTGTGTGTGTGTGTGTGTGTGTGAGAACATGTAGATCTGCTTTCCCAGGTAATTACTTTAGGTTATAAAATGTTTTGAAATGTTCCTAAAACATTACAATTTCCGGTTTTCTTCTCTTGACAATAATGTCATTTAAAGGTTACAAAACCATTTCTTACAAGATTCTACTAAAGTTAGTTTGACCCAAAATATAATGTTATTTTAACATCTTTAATTGTCCAAGAATGTTAAAATGTCCAGTTTTCTTCTTGTGAATATAATGTTATTTAAACGCTACAAAAACATTTATTAGAATGTTCTACTAACTTTATTTTCACCCAAAATATATATATATATATATTTTAATATTTATATAAAATATATGTATATAATTTTTTTTAAAAAAACATTATTTACATACATTTATTCATATTTTTTTCTGAAATGTTTTAGAAATGCATTTAATGTTTTTTTTTCAGAATGTTCAGAAAATATTCAAAAGTAACATTCCCAAAATTATAACTTATAAAATGGATTATTATTATATAATGGATGATTTTTAAAATGTTTATATATAAAAAATGTGTTTTTAAATATGTTAAAACACTGGATATTTAGAGAACATTCAAAAATAACATTTTCAAAAAAAATCTTAGAATATATTTATGTTAACATTTCTACAACATTTAGCAAATCATTTTAAAAACACTTTACACTTTACGATTTCATTCATTAATAAACTACATTATTTAACATGAACTAAAAATTAAGTATGATGGCGTTTTAGTGCCACGATAAAAAATAAATGAAATCTAAGATTACGAGATTAAAGACGTAATATTTCTAAAATAAAGTCAAAATTATGAGAATAAAGTTGAAATAATTTAAAAAATTGACTTCATTCTCGAAATATTTCAACTTTATTCTTGTAGTATTTAGTTTATTCTTGTAGTATTTTGACTTTTCTCGTAAAACATTTCAAATTTATTCTCGTAACATTTAGACTTTATTCTCGAAATATTTTGACTTTATTCTCGTAACATTTCGACTTTATTCTTGTAACATTTCGACTTTATTCTCGTAACATTTCGTCTTTATTCTCGTAACATTTCGACTTTATTCTCGAAATATTTCAACTTTATTCTTGTAGTATTTAGTTTATTCTTGTAGTATTTTGACTTTTCTCGTAAAACATTTCAAATTTATTCTCGTAACATTTCGACTTTATTCTCGTAACATTTCGTTTTTTTTTTCTTGTAACATTTCGTCTTTATTCTTGTAACATTTCGTCTTTATTCTCGTAACATTTCGACTTTATTCTCGTAACATTTCAACTTTATTCTCGTAACATTTCGTCTTTATTCTCGTAACATTTCGACTTTATTCTCGTAACATTTCGACTTTATTCTTGTAGTATTTAGTTTATTCTTGTAGTATTTTGACTTTTCTCGTAAAACATTTCAAATTTATTCTCGTAACATTTCGACTTTATTCTCGAAATATTTTGACTTTATTCTCGTAACATTTCGTCTTTATTCTTGTAACATTTCGACTTTATTCTCGTAACATTTCGTCTTTATTCTCGTAACATTTCGTCTTTATTCTTGTAACATTTCGTCTTTATTCTTGTAACATTTCGACTTTATTCTCGTAACATTTCGTCTTTATTCTCGTAACATTTCGACTTTATTCTCGAAATATTTCAACTTTATTCTTGTAGTATTTAGTTTATTCTTGTAGTATTTTGACTTTTCTCGTAAAACATTTCAAATTTATTCTCGTAACATTTCGACTTTATTCTCGAAATATTTTGACTTTATTCTCGTAACATTTCGTCTTTATTCTTGTAACATTTCGACTTTATTCTCGTAACATTTCGTCTTTATTCTCGTAACATTTCGTCTTTATTCTTGTAACATTTCGTCTTTATTCTTGTAACATTTCGACTTTATTCTCGTAACATTTCGACTTTATTCTCGAAATATTTCAACTTTATTCTTGTAGTATTTAGTTTATTCTTGTAGTATTTTGACTTTTCTCGTAAAACATTTCAAATTTATTCTCGTAACATTTCGACTTTATTCTCGAAATATTTTGACTTTATTCTCGTAACATTTCGTCTTTATTCTTGTAACATTTCGACTTTATTCTCGTAACATTTCGTCTTTATTCTCGTAACATTTCGTCTTTATTCTTGTAACATTTCGACTTTATTCTCGTAACATTTCGTCTTTATTCTTGTAACATTTCGACTTTATTCTCGTAACATTTCGTCTTTATTCTCGTAACATTTCGTCTTTATTCTTGTAACATTTTGACTTTATTCTTGTAACATTTCGTCTTTATTCTCGTAACATTTCGACTTTATTCTCGTAACATTTCGACTTTATTCTCGTAACATTTCGACTTTATTCTTGAAATATTTCAACTTTATTCTTGTAGTATTTAGTTTATTCTTGTAGTATTTTGACTTTTCTCGTAAAACATGTCAAATTTATTCTCGTAACATTTCGACTTTATTCTCGAAATATTTTGACTTTATTCTGAAAATATTTCAACTTTATTCTTATATTTTAACTTTATTCTTGTAGTATATTGACTTTACTCTCAAAATATTTAGACTTTATTCTCGTAATTTCAACTTTATTCTCGAAATATTATGACTTCAATCTTGTTATCTTATCTTTTTTTTTTTTTTACATTTTTTAACGTGGCACTAAAATGCCGTTATAATTAACAATATTCTACATAATTGATTAAAATGAAACATTTAGAATAAAACTATGATGAAATATTAATTAATAATAATTTAATATTAATTTAATTAATTTTAGATTCAATTATTTGATATTAATTTGAACACTTTAATTCAAGTTCTTCTCTATAGTGTTTTTCACAAGCTGTAAGCAAAAACAAAACTGTTCGTTGTAGGTTCATCTTAGCTATAATGCATTAACAAACCAGACTATATTGTAAAGTGTTACTGAAAAAAAAAACACTATAATATTAATAATAATAATATATAATATAATAATATAATTACTTAATTGGAAGCGATAATGTGCGAGTGACATACTGGAAGAATTAAAAGATAATATTTTCTGGTCAAACTTGTTGCCAGGAACCGCTGTCATATAGTGTAAATAGACTTTATTTAATTGCATTTAATGCGCTGAAGTTTCACAACACTGAGGCTTTTAGACTAGTTCTGAGTGTGAGTTGTGAGACCATAGCCTCGGGCAGCAGATGAAAGCATCTGTCATTTCAGAGGGAAGCAGAATAAAGCCGATCTCGCCCGGCCCGAGGCGAAGAAACACAGAAGACGCCGGATTCGAGCTTCAGTGAAGAGGACGAGCGATTTGTTTGCAGCGCGGATCTCTCGCAGGACCTGTCACCAGATTAATACATCAAACCGAGCGACGGCTGAAATACATATTGTGTTCTTCTGCACACGCTCACCTGCGCTGGATCTCACATGCTTCCTTTCTCTGTCTGTCTCTTTGTCTGATTTTCTCGTCTACCTGTAACACCAGCGATCAGCTTTCATCAGCTTTTATTCGCTCTCTTCCGCCGCACGTCTTCTCACCTTTCACCCCTCAAGAAAGTGTGTCGTTTTCTCGTGTACCTCCATTCATCAGCACACAGATGTGAGCGGCACATTCAAAGTGGATATTAGATATATAGCAGATATGGGCTAGTATTTGTGAATATTAAATCACTCATGTGTAAATAAAAGTTTGTTTAACTTGAAGAAATTATGACAAATAAATCACTTTTACTGTATTCTACAGTAAAATGCATTTGTCAGAGTAGGAGTAGTAGTAGTAGTAGTGGTGGTAATATAAAAAATAATTATAATAATAAAATGTTATTTTTAAGGCATAATCACAATTTTTCTTTTTTCTTTTTAATATTTAAATTAAATTGTATAAAATTATTTATTTTTTTTTCTTTCATGTTTTAATTTTAACGGTAAACTTCTGCACACTGTTTACCAAAAAAACAAAAAAAAAAAAAAAAACAAATGTTGGGTTTCTAAAAATAAAATAAAATAATAAAATAAAATATTCATAGGGCCCCATTATTGTAAAAAAAAAAAATAAATAAATAAAATAAATAACAAATTTTGAATTTTAAATGGTTATAAAAATTAAAATTAAAAATAAAATTAAAATGAAAAATGCTGTTTTCTTCTCACTTAATATAAATAAATTGAAATGAATAAAACTATCTATAAGCTATCTAAATTAAAATGCTATAAAAAACAGATATACAACAAATATAATCAAGATGCAAACTGAAATCATATTTCTTTATTTCCTCTGTTGTGCAGCACACTGTTTGGCAAAAAATAGAAATATTAAGTTTCTAAAAAATAAAATTAAATTAAATAAAAAAAAACATTCATAGGTCCCTATTATTATAATAAATATTTAATAATTTATACATTTATTAAACAGTTTTATGAATTTTAAATGTTTAAGACACACAAATCTTCTCTTCTCTCCTAATATATAGATAAATTAAAATGATTAAAACATATTAATATTACTCTTAATGATTAAAACTATCTAAATTAAAATGCTATAAAAAACAGATATACAACAAATATAATCAAGATGCAAACTGAAATCATACAAAATAAAATTTAATAAATTATTAATTTAATAAATTAAGCTGTATTAATTTAAATGATTAGACATGCAAAAAAAAATTAAGAAAATTTTAAATGAAAAATACTGTTCTCTTCTCAATATAAATTGAAATTATTAAAACATATATTAATATTACTCTAAATGATTAAAACTATCCAAATTAAAATGCTATAAAAACAGATATACAACAAATATAATCAGGATGCAAACTGAAATAAAATAAAATAAAATAAAATTGTTTTAAAAATATTTAAGAAATTTTTAATTTAATAAATTAAGTTGTATTAATTTAAATGATTAGACATGCAAAAAATGTAAGAATTTTAAATGAAAAATGCTGTTTTCTTCTCAATTAATATAAATTGAAATGTATATGAATATATGAATTAAAATATATATTAATATTATTCTTAATAATTAAAACTATCTAAATTAAAATGCTATAAAAACATACAACATACAACAAATATAATCAAGATGCAAATTTAAATAATATTTATTTACTTTCTCTGTTGTGCAGCACACTATTTGTCAAAAAATACAAATGTTAAGTTTTTAAAAATAAAATACAAATATTCATAGGTGTCAGAGTTCTGTGTGCCATTTGGACTGTTTATGTTTGTTTTTCCCATTGTGCCCATATTTGGTTCTTCCTGTCCTCATTTTGTCCTGATTAGTTTATTTACTACACCTGTCTGTGTCTTAATCACCACCCTTTATAAGTCTGCTTGTGATTTGAGTTTGCTGTCGGTCCTTGACGTTATTTGGATGTGTGTGGATTATCGTTCTGTTCCTGCCTGTTCCTGCCTGTTCCTGCCTGTTCCTGCCTGTTCCTGCCTGTTCCTGCCTGTTCCTGCCTGTTCCTGCCTGTTCCTGCCTGTTCCTAATAAGAGTTATATTAAATTGTTATTTGTATCGTATCTCATCTCTCGACTCATCTATCCAGCACGTACCGTGACAGAAGGACCGACCCTACAGTTTATCCCTGACGTTTCCCTGCTTTATTTTTTCCGTTTTTTTTTTTTTTCTTTCTCAGTGTTTGTTTTTTTGTTTTTTCGTTATGGATAACCCTGCTGTCCTCCTCCTTCTCCTGGAGCAGGGGAATCGCTCTCTCATGGACCACACTAGAGACTTTGTCCACCTCGTACCACTCACACACTTCCCGGACAGCAGCCTTTGCACATTTTACCGTGCAGGACTGAACATCGCCACGAAAGCGCAGCTGTCCGGGGAGGGTCCACGAGAGAGCTTCGCCGACTACATGGAGTGGGTGCTGGTGTCCTGTAGATCTTCGTTGACCGCGGAGGATGACACCAGCCCCACTCAAGACCCAGAGCCCAGCCAACCAGCACCCCGACACGCGGAGTTTGAGCCCGAGCCCACCGCGGATGACGAGCCAGAGCCACGAGCGACAGAGCTAAAGATCGCCACAGAGCCAGAGCCCTACACATCCGATCAGGTGCGAGAGCCGGCTACATCTACCATGACGGGGAGTGCAAGATGGAGCAAGTGAGGGCTATGGAGAGCCCTGCCCACTGCACCACTGCTGGGGGTGAGCTGGAAGATAACTCTGGGGACTTGATTGACTTTTCTACGGAAGATCTAGAGGATAACTCTGGGGACTTGATTGACTTTTCTACGGAAGATCTAGAGAATAACTCTGGGGATTTAATAGACTTCTTTACAGAAGTATCTACCTGTCTCGTTATGCCTGCCTGTATGGAATCCCCACCCACCCTCCCTCTTCTGCCTATGTCAACATCTGTCTGCTCACCGCTGTCCCCTGACAGCCCCTCTGCTCACCCTCAGCCCACCACCTGTGCAGTGGGTGTGCCGCGGGTCTGCCAGCTTCCATCGGCGTCAGGGCTGGAGGATCCCTCATCTCCGCCTCCAGCCTCAGAGTCCAGAACTCCGCCTCAGCCCTCCGACCCTGCGGCTTCACCACGGCTCTCAGCGCCCTCGTCTCCATCGTCGCCCATCGGTCCACCAGCTCCACCGGGCTCCCTCGTCTTTCCGGCTCCGCCATGGTCGGTCGTCGGCCCTTCATCACCTCAGGACTCTGTTCCTACGGCTGCGCCTCGTCACTCCGTCCCACCGGCTCTGTGGACCTCCTTCCTCCCTCTGGCACAGCCTCCATCCTCTGTCGCTCCGGCTCCGCCGCGGACCTTCGGATCTCCGCCTACGCCTCGGTCGCCAGAGCCTAGGGCTCCGCCTTGGCCCTCCGGATCCTCGGTGTCGCCCTGGATCTTCGGCTCTCCGTCTCCGCCTCGGGCTCCTCCGCCAGCTCCTCCGCCAGCGGCTCCGCCTCCGTCGGTCGCCCCCTGGAGTCGTCAGCCTTTTCTCCACCATGGCTCCTCCCTCCGTCGGCTCCACCGTGGGTCGTCATGATGGCTGTGGTCTGGGTCTCGCATGGCTCCTCCTGCTCCGGGTCCCTCCTGAGTTCTCCCTGGCTCCTCCCTCCGTCGTCACCACCCTGGACTTTAGCATTAGGACTCCTCCCGGAAGACCGTCCGCCACCAGAGCCTCCTCCCACAATGACTTTATTATTTTCACTCCCTTTCCACGCCGCGAGGTCGCGCCTTCCGGGAGGGGGGAGTAATGTCAGAGTTCTGTGTGCCATTTGGACTGTTTGTTTGTTTTTCCCATTGTGCCCATATTTGGTTCTTCCTGTCCTCATTTTGTCCTGATTAGTTTATTTACTACACCTGTCTGTGTCTTAATCACCACCCTTTATAAGTCTGCTTGTGATTTGAGTTTGCTGTCGGTCCTTGACGTTATTTGGATGTGTGTGGATTATCGTTCTGTTCCTGCCTGTTCCTGCCTAAGAGTTATATTAAATTGTTATTTGTATCGTATCTCGTCTCTCGACTCATCTATCCAGCACGTACCGTGACAATAGGGTCCTATTATTGTAGAGAAGAAAACAGCATTTTTCATTTAAAATTTTTTTTTTTTTTTTTTTGCACGTCTATTCATTTAAATGATTAATTTAATAAATTAAATGTTATTAATTTAAATGATTAGACATGCAAAAAAGAGAAAATGTTAATTAATTTCATTTAATATAAGTTAATAATTAAAACATGAAATCTTAATAATTAAAATAATCACAATTAAAATGCTACAAAAAACAGATATACAACAAACATAATCAAGAAGCAAACTGAAATCATATTTGTTTATTTCTCTGCTGTGCAGCACAGTGTTTGCCAAAAATACAAATGTTAAATTTTTAAAATTAAAGAATAAAATAAAATAAATGAAATAAAAATATTTATTAGTCCTATTATTGTAGAGAAGAAAACAGCCTTTTTCATTTAATTTTTTTGCATGTCTAATTATTTAAATTATTTAATAAATTAAATTGTATTAATTTAAACGATCAGACATGCAAAAAATGAAAATTTTACTTAATTTAACTTAATATAAATTGAAATTATTAAAACATATATTAATACTACTCTTCATAATTAAAACAATCTTAATTAAAATTATATAAAAAACAGATATATATCAAATATAATTAAGAAGCAAACTGAAATCATATTTCTTTATTTCCTTTCATAACTATTGTTTTTGTTAAAAAACAAAGAACATACAGAATCACAAAATGATTTGTGATGAATTATCTGACCTATATTGGCATGCTGTATTTCTGAATATAACATAGTAATAATACCACTAATATTATATGATATAGGAGCTATTCAACGTGAAATGCTTTATTAAATTAATACTAATTTTATTTAGTTTCAATCTTACTTTTCAGAATTAGTATTCACAACAGCCACACGCTCATCCAGAGGTTCCTGTGAAACTCAAAGGCACAAACTGCAGCAAGATGCTTATTTTCATATCGATTTATAGCTAAAATATGGTGTTGCATCAGTATGGAGGTGTTTTGTTTTGGGTTTAGCTTAAGGGAGGATGGATTCTAGTCTCACTCCCGCTGTCTTTATCTACTGACGCACACTTCAGATCCTCACGAGCGCTCGGTCAGTCGCCGCCGCAGGCGTTTCAGTATCTGTATGTTTGAAGACATGAGTCCCGCAGCAGACGCTGCTGTTTACAGGTCAGCCAATCACAGGAGACTTTGATGATTCTAACCAATCAGAGGTCAGGCTGAGGGCGTCACAAGATTGGATGCTCTACTAAGACAAAAGAAAGAGTTTTTTTTTTTTTGCAGTTGCCATCTGAAGGCAATGCTTTCATTTAAAAACTGCAGAACGAATGCAAAAGTTTTGCACGGGTGCATTTTGATCAAATCTCCCAGAGTGTCTAAGGTGTGGTGGTTTCGCAGGTGGGCTCGGCCTCAGATGGTTTCCTGCGCAGACGGGAAGACAGTTTGTTGAACTCTCGATGGCCGTCCTGTGTGAGTCAGCAGCTGCAGGGAAAATGATGCAGGAAATCTGCATCTGCAGAAATAAAACTGAACAGATGTTCAACTACTGCCGTTTTACTGCAGATGAATTAAGAGATCAGTGTGCTTTTGTTTGCTAAACAGAGCACTGACAGTGTTCAAGTGTTAAACGTATGATGTGTTTCTTGAAGGTTATAGCACATTAAAGAATGATCATATGACTTTTCACATACACCATGTGACCTGTAAATGTGAAAAACTTTTCCATTGCATTTCTGCAAAATATTCCTTTTTCGAATTGCCTGAAAAACCACTTCATGAGAGCGTAAAAACTTTTTTTGCTTAAAACTTACTCTTCTTCTGGGACTAAAATTTGTGACTCCTCCTGGAGCTTTAACTCTAAAAAACTCCAAACTCAGCCCAGATCTTCAGACTGATCTGACAGAGTGTGCTTTATCTTTTCTAGCTGATCCGACTTACAGTTTTCCTAAAAATGATGATTAAAACTGGGAAAAATCTCAATAGCCAAACCTAGCAACTAGACTCATGCTAGTAACTTGTTAATCATGTTAGAAACATGCTAACAACATGCTAATGACAAGCTAATCATGTTAAAAACATGCTAGACACTTGTTAATCATGCTATTAACAGGCTAAAACATGTAAACAATATGCTAGTGACATGCTAATCATGCACAAAAACATGCTAATCATGCTAGAAGCTTGCTAGTAACTTGTCAATCATGCTAGAAACATGCTAAAATATGCTAAAACATGATAGCATGCTAGTAACTTGCTAATCATGTTAGAAACATGCTATCAAAATGTTAATCAGGCTAAAAACATGCTAGTAACTTGTTAATCATGCTAGAAACATGCTAGCAACATGCTACTGATGCTAGAAACATGCTAAAACATGCTATCAACATGTTAATCATGCTAGAAAACATGCTAACAAAATGTTAATAATGCAAGAAACTTGCTAATCACTCTAGAAACATGCTAAAATATATGCTAACATGTTAACGATATGCTAATCATGTTAAAAACACGGTAATCATGTTAGAAACATGACAACATGCAAATCAGGTTAAAAACATGCTAGCAACATGCTAGTAACTTGTTAATCACTCTAGAAACATGCTAAAATATATGCTAACATGCTCTTGATATGCTAATCATGTTAAAAACACAGTAATCATGTTAGAAACATTATAACAAAATGTTAATCATGCTAAAAACATGCTAGCAACTTGCTAGTAACTTGATAATGATGCTAGCAAAAAGCTAAACATGTTAGCAACATGCAAATCAGGTTAAAAACATGCTGGCAACATGCTAGTAACTTGTTAATCACTCTAGAAACATGCTAAAATATATGCTAACATGCTCTTGATATGCTAATCATGTTAAAAACACAGTAATCATGTTAGAAACATGATAACAAAATGTTAATCATGCTAAAAACATGCTAGCAACTTGTTAGTAACTTGATAATGATGCTAGCAACATGCTAAACATGTTAACATGCAAATCAAGTTAAAAACATGCTAGCAACATGTTAGTAACTTGTTAATCATGCTAGAAACATGCTAGAAACATTCTAAAACATGCTATCAACACGTTAATCATGTTAAAAACATGCTAACAAAATGTTAATCATGCTAGAAACATGCTAACAGGCTAATCATGTTACAACATGGTAGCAACATGTTAATCATGCTAGAAATACGCTAGCAGCTTGCTAGTAACTTGATAATCATGCTAGAAACATTCTAAAACATGCCATCAACATATTAATCATGCTAGAAACATGGTAACAACATGCTAGTAACGTGTTAATCATGCTAGAAACATGCTAGCAACAGGTTAATCAGGCTAGAAACATATTAACAATATGTTAATCATGCTAGAAACACGCTAGTGTTTTTTACTAATTAAACACGCTAGCGTCTTTTAGCATTACTAATGCTAACAACATGCTAGCAACATTCTAATCATGCTAACAACATGCTAGAAACATACTAACAGCATGATGGAAATTTGCTAACATTTGCTAACTTTTTTTAAAATCTAGTTCACAATTTCAGTTTGCGCAGTTCAAAGGGGAATGGACTCTGTTGTCTTCTGTAGAGCTGCTTTACAGCTGAAACTCAATTTGTTTTAAGACATTTCACACTGAAATTGTCCTGTTTAACATTGCGAAGCTGTAATGTATAAAGCGCTATAGAAATAAATGTTGCTTGACTTCATACACAAACCTCTGCTGTATTTTGGGATGAGTATTTATGTTCCCACACTGAAACTTGTGTAAAACAACTACTAATGATGTGTGTGTGTGTGTTTGTACTTGTTCACAGACTCTATAGCGACTGACGCACATGTGCTGTACATCTGTGTGTGTGTTTGTGCTCTTCCTCACTTGCTGACTCACTATGTGGTTTTATGTGCTGAAGCTCATTAATGACTCTGAGCATCTGAGTTTATTATTCTAACTGAATGTGAGCTTCATTTCCAATAAATACAGCAGCGAGTGTGCGTGCGTGTGTGTGAACTGGAGTCACTTGTTATTGCTCAGAAGTGGCTCTTTCATATCATAGGGGACTCATTTATGTTTTATGCATGTATTCGCTTGTTTCAGATGTTTCTGACCACATTATCACTGCAAAACATGATGCTGCTCCATAGAAAAATGTTTACAACATTTTAAATATGGATGTTTTTCTTACAAGAACACTGTTATAGTATAATTTAAAGTCAAATAAATATTTATTTACTTATGCATTAATAAGTATCTAAAATGTCTTGTATTTATTTATTTATTTATTTATTCATTTTATTGGACAGCATATTTATAATCAAATCATTTGAACACTAAACAGTTTATTTATATAAACACAAACAAATTTTATATATTTATTTACCAGAATTTATTTACCAGAAACATGTCAGTTCACAACATGGTTTTTAAAAAAAAAAAGAAAAAAAGAAATACACACGTTTTAAATAAATTAATTAATTAGAGATGTTTTTGATTATTACAATTTAATGAAAATCGAATCCAGACAATTAATTGAAAACACAGAATTTGGTAAAACAAAATAAAAAAAAGTAAAAATAAAAATGTGTTAAACATTTCATAAACTGCTGTTAAATTGTGTACGGTTTCAAAATTTTAAAATTAATTTAACCAAAAATATATTTTCAGTGCACAACACAATATTTCTGGGGAAAAAAACAAACATTTTTTAAAAATAAATTAATTAATTAGCGATGTTTTTGATTATTGGAATTTAATGAAAATCGAATCCAGACAATTAATTGAAAATTTTGGTCAAAATAAAAACTCAATTTAAAAAAAAAAATTAATTTTAATGTATTTCATGCGGCCTTAAAAATTAAATTTTTGTTAAACATTTAATAAACTGCTGTTAAATTGTGTATCGTTTAAAATTTTTAAAATAATTTAAAAAAAGGCAATTTATTTATATAAACACAAACAAATTCAATATATTTATAGACTTGTTTTTGTATATGCATGCATATCATTTATCATATAAATTAATTAACTAGAGATGCTTTTGATTATTAAAATTTAATCAATATAGAATTCAGACAATTAATGGAAAACAGAATTCGATAAAAACAAAAATCTGAATTTGAGAAAAACACAACAACATGGTAATCATGCTAGAAATTTCATGCAGCCTTAAAAATTTAATTTTTAAAAATGTTTAATAAATTACTGTTAAACTGTGTACGTTTAATTGACACGTTTTTTAATTAATATCTAAAATTAATCTAATTTAAAAATTAAAAAAACAAAAATAAATAAAAATTTAAAAAACTAATTTAAAAAAAAATTTAAATGGAAAAAACAGAATTTGGGAAAAAATAAAACAGATTTCATTGGACTTAAGCTTAAAGTCCACTTCCAACACAACAATTTACAAATAATGTACTCACCCCCTTGTCATCCAAGATGTTCATGTCTTTCTGTCTTCAGTTGTAAAGAAAAGAAAACATTTTGAGGAAAACATTTCCACACTTTTCTCCATATAATGGACTTGATTGGTGTCCCGATTTTGAACTTCCAAAATGTAGTTTAAATGCAGCTTCAAAGGCTCTAAATGATCCCAGCTGAGGAAGAAGGGTCTTATCTAGCAAAACGATCGCTCATTTTTTTCGAAAAATAAAAATTTGTATACTTTAAGCACAAAAGCTGGTGTAGCACAGGCTCTGGGATGCACGTTCTTGAACGAATCTTTAATGTGACTCACGAAGAACGAGTCGTCTCGGGCAGTGATTCGTTCAGTCGTGCATGCGCAACATCCTGTTAGGTTCTGTACTGGAATTAGTTCACTTGTTTGGAGTCTTTGGGTTTTTCGAGTCGTTCGTTCATCTTATGGGGCTGTCACGTGATGCTGATTTTGCTAAAATGAACAAAATGACTTGAAAAAAGATTCGTTCATTTTGCTGAACGAGACTCAAAAATCTGAGTCGGTAAAATTATACGAACTCCTCATCACTACTACGAATCACGTCTGAGTTCATCGTCTGTGTACTCCAGCTCAGGTAGAGTATGGTGAAAAACTCCATCTTATTTTCTCCTACAACTTCAGAATCGTCCGACATCATTGTACCTTTTTGTTTGTAAACAGCGTTTGCACTTTTTTAGTCTTTGCGCGTTTGCTTTGTAAACACTGGGTCTGTAGTTCCGTGTGACCTTTCGACATGATTCAACCTGTGCTACACCAGCTTTTGTGCTTAAAAAGTATACAAATGTTTATTTTTCAAAAACAATGAGCGATCGTTTCACTAGATAAGACCCTTCTTCCTCATCTGGGATCGTTTAGAGCCTTTGAAGCTGCATTTAAACTACATTTTGGAAGTTCAAAATCGAGGCACCATATCAGTCCATTATATGGAGAAAAATGCTGAAATGTTTTCCTCAAAAACCATAATTTCTTTACAACTGAAGACAGAAAGACATGAACATCTTGGATGACAAGGGGGTGAGTAAATTATTTGTAAATTGTTGTTTTGGAAGTGGACTTCTCCTTTAAACAGTGATTAGACATTGGAAAACAAGACAAAAATACTGAGTAAGACACATGTTTTTGCTGTTAAATGAATAGCTGTCATGAGAAAATGTTTGAGATCTCCGACTTCTGATTGCAGACCGGCAAGTCTGAACCCAGTTTGATAGAATGTGGGATAAAAAAGCATTTCATTTCTTATAGATACACGCTTCATTATTCTGTCATCTGTTGTGAAATCTAGGTGTATGTCCCGACTGACAGCTTGTTTGTATTCAGTCATAACAGTCGAGTCATTTGTGCTGTCATTAATAACTCATACTCATAATATCTCTCACTTACGCTCATATTTCACCAGCAATGCTCTTGAATATGTCAAAGCGATGGAAAACGGCCAGACCATTACACAGACGCTCTTCAGCGCAGGTCACGTCAGGTCTGAGGGCAGCGTCCCGATACACAACACAAAGAGCGAGCGGACATATTGCGAGCGAGTGCGTACGTCCTCAAATGACCTCGCGGGGCTCGTGTTATTGTTCAAACCCATCCCAGATCTTGGATCAGATTTCCCAAATCTCTGCCAACAGAAACAGCCCCTCTTTCCCTCTCGCTCTCGCTCTCCACTCCACAAACGCTACAGAAGTGACTGACATCTAAAACACTTCCAGAGGGAAAGACAAGCGTACTGACATCCCCTCATCATGTTTTCCCAACACAACCTCACAAACGAGTCGACGCGGCTCGCGCCTGTTTTTCCCAATCGTTGCGTTCAGGATTTCATGCGAAGCTCATTACGAGCAGGTTAAAGTCAGACGGATTAATGATTAAAGACGGCTGGACGAGAGCCAGATCAACACACTTGAACTTGAGGCCAGTAAATGTTTAGCTCACACATAAATATGGAGTAAATCAGACTGATGACACTCACACCAATATTACATCAATACTACTGCATTAATGGGGTTTTCACCACCTAACACACACATCTGACTCATCAACGATAACACAAATACATCACCTCACCGCAAACCTGATTATGACATACTGCTCTGTAATATTTGATTTTCATTGGTCAGAATATTGCTATAGCTTTATAACATAATCATAATACAATTTTAATTTAAACTCAAATATATTCATATAAACCCAAACCAATTTATTCACGTAATTTAGGCTCAAAACTATTTATTTATTTCTTTATGCATGCAAGCTTACAATATCGATACTTGCAAAACATAACAAACTCAAATCAATATTTATTTACCTATGCATATTTTTCATTGGACAGAATATTGATACTTGCATAATTTAAAATCAAACATTTATTTATTTATTCCTTTCATTAGACAGCATATTTATAATCAAATAATTTAAACACAAAACTATTTATTTAAACACGAACAAATTTTATATATATTTTTTTTTTTGTGCACATGCATGCATATCATTTAGACTTAAACTATATTTATTTATTTATTTATTTATTTATGCAAGCTTACAATATCGATACTTGCAAATTATAACAAACTCAAATCAATATTTATTTACCTATGCATATTTTTTATTGGACAGAATATTGATACTTGCATAATTTAAAATCAAACATTTGTTTATTTATTTATTTATTGATTCCTTTCATTAGACGGCATATTTATAATCAAATAATTTAAACACAAAACTATTTATTTAAACACAAACAAATTTTATATATTTATTTATTTTTTTCTTGTGTACATGCATGCATATCATTTAGACTTAAACTATATTTATTTATTTATTTATTTATTTATTTATGCAAGCTTACAATATCGATACTTGCAAATTATAACAAACTCAAATCAATATTTATTTACCTATGCATATTTTTCATTGGACAGAATATTGAAACTTGCATTATTTAAAATCAAGCTTGTAATTATTTATTTATTTATTTTAGGGCTGTCAAACAAAATAAAAGTTTGAGTTTGCCTAATATGTGTGTGTGTGTTGTGTGTAATTATTATGAATATATAAATACAAACACATTCATGTATATATTTAAGAAATATTTATTAAGTATATGTATTTATTATAATTTATATTATAAATATAAAAAATTATTATATTTATAAAATAAAAATATTTTGTGCATAAATACATTTATCTTAAATATACACATTAATTTGTGTGTATTTATATATATATATATATATATATATATATAATAATTACACACAGTACACACACATTTATTAGGCTCAAACTTTTATTTTGTATGCGATTAATCGTTTGACAGCCCTAATTTATTTATTTATTTATTTCTTCTTTTTATTGGACAGCATATTTATAAAAAAAAGTATAAATAAATAATATGCATAAATAAGTATCTTAAAAATAATAATAAAACAATAAACCTGTATTTATTTATTTATTTATTTTATTGCACAGCATATTTATTATGGAGGGCCAAATTACTCAAAATTAAAAAATTAAATAAATGTTGAAATATATAAATAAATCGTTAAATGCACAATTTAATTATTGAAAGCATAAATACTTATTTATTTAAATATTTGTTTATTTAAACATTTATTCATTTAAATATTTATGTATTTAATTGTTTATTTAAATATTTATTTATTTACACATTTATTTCTGCATTTATTTATTGCCTGCACATTTCATTTTGAGGTTTGCGGTTGTCAGCACATCACTCACCAATAGTGGGCGTCACCTTTCCAGCTTGATTTCTTTGGTCTTTCTAGTTCAAGGGGCCTTTTTCATGTTTTTCGCATCACAAACTATGGCTGATCGAGGATGCTACAGTAAAAGATCTGTCGTTGGATAAAGTGACACGGCATCTGATGCACGGAAGCCATTGACACACGCCACAGTGCTCAGTGTCACAACCGCTGACACTTCTGCTTTTCACTGACATGAATCAGCAGAGAGTGGCATTTGCCACTGACACGCTTGCGGAACATGTCACTGTATTGTTGACAGCTGGAGTATAACACTGTCTGTGAAACACACGCACTTAACGGCAGAACGATAAAACGATAGAACGAATTTCATTGATGACGCGTTTCTTTGTTTGCGTGACATGTGCCGATGGATTGTGTCAGATGTCATGTCACTTTATCCGCAAGAGTCAGCGACAGATCTTTTACTGTAGCATCCTCGATCAGCCGTAGTTTGTGATGCGAAAAACATGAAAAAGGCGCCTGAACTAGAAAGACCAAAGAAATCAAGCTGGAAAGGTGACGCCCACTATTGTTGAGTGACGTGCCGACAACCGCAAACCTCAAAATGAAATGTGGAGGCAATAAATAAATGCAGAAATAAATAAATAAATATTTAAATAAATAAATAATTAATTAAATAAAAACATATATATTTAATAAATATTTATACATTTATTTATGCTTTCAATAATTAAATTATGCATTTAACGATTTATTTATATATTTCAACATTTAATTATTTAATTTTGAGTAATTTGGCCCTCCATAATTTATACTCAAATCATTTAAACACAAAACAATTTATTTATATAAACACAAACAAATTTTATATTTATTTAATTACTATTTTTTGTATATGCATGCATATCATTTAGACTTACACTAATTTATTTCATTATTCATGCATACTTTTCATTGGTCAGAATACTGATACTCAAACAATATATTTTAAAAATCAAATAAATAATATAATTTAAACTCAAATAATAATTAATTAATTAATTTATTTATTTATTCATTGCTCAGAATATTGATACTTGCATAATTTAAAATCAAACCTGTATTTATTTATTTATTCATTCCTTCCTTCCATTGGACAGCATATTTATACTCAAATCATTTAAACACACACACGCACACAAAAAATATTTATATAAACACACAAAACTTATATATTTATTTATTTATTTTTTTAAATTGTGTATATGTGTGCATATCGTTTAGACTTAAACTAATTTATTTCATTATTCAGGCATACTTTTCACTGGTCAGAATACTGATACTCAAACAATATATTTTAAAAATCAAATAAATAGTATAATTTAAACTCAAATAAATATTTTCTTAAGCATTATTAAGTAAAAACAACAACAACAACAACAAATCAAACCTGCATTTATTTATTTATATATTTATTTAATGGGACAGAATATTTATAATCAAATAATTTAAAAATAAAACAATTTATATTATATAATTAATTATTATAATTAATTAAATTAATTTATTTGTTATGTATTATATATATATATATATATATATATATATATATATATATATAAAAATGCACACTTGTTAATTCACATAATATAATTTAAGCTCAAATGTATTTTTTGATTTATCTTTTTTCATACTTTTTATTGATCAGGACATTGCTACTCACATAATATAATATAATTTAATCACATACTTATTCTTTTATTTTTTAATGATTCATTTATGTTTTTTATCCATGCATTTGTGTTCCACTAGAAAAAAAAAAAAGATGCAAAAAGTAAATATTTTTGGTTATTATTTGGGAGGTGAACTATTCCTTAATGTTTTCACATTACAACTGAGAGTGTAATTTTCAAAACACAAGTACGAATGTTTATTGTATCAGTTCTGAGATTCAAATCTATGAGCTCTTGAGTTTTGCAACATTTTAACTTCCATAAAACTTGTTGTTGTGTGTTGTCGAGTTGTTTTTGAGCAGATCTCACACTAACAGTCCCACCCTGATGTGTGTGATGTTTTTCTCCTCACCACAGACACACAGGACACGTCACACACCCATCAGTGTGTTTGGTCAGAGTGTCAGACGGGCGTCAGACGGGTTCTGTGTCTGGAGGTACATTTACACCATCCACGGCTTGTACTCGACCTAAATTCTGATGTGCTCTCAGTGTTATTAATATTATTGGTGTTTAGTAACAATATCCTCAAACCACAAACATCAACGTCAGCAGCGAGATGAAAAGCACTTAGACGACCATCACAGCTGCTCAGAAAGGCCTGGTTAACCACCTAAAATACCATACAACATGGTGTTTGTGAGTTTCTTGTTATTATTTTGTAAATGTATTCTTATATTTGATATTCATTCTCTCTTGAAATGACAGAAATGAGCACTTGAAGCTGTGACTCGACCCACAATTGATTTGGAAAGAGTTTGATAACATGTTGATAAGCTAATTATGCAATAAAAAATAAAACAAAATCAATTTCAATTATATTTTTTACCTGTATTGAATAAAATATGAATCTATTAATTTTTCTTTTTTTTTTTTTTTTTTTTTTTTTTTTTTTACTTACACTGAATAAGACGTAAGTCTAATAATCTTTTGCTTTTACTTTTATGTCGGTTAATTATATTGTGAAGCACTTTTGTTCTACTATTACATTATATTCTTTATTATTTCTGTGCTATTTTATTTTTTGTATGTTTACTGTCAAATGCGCAGCACTTTATTCCAAAAAAGTTGTGTTCTTTGTACTTTCTATTCTTTATTTCTGTAGCATTTTTACTTATATTGAATAAAATTCAATATAATTTTAGCACTTTGGAAAAAAAATAAAAATAATGTATTTATTTATATATTAATTTTTAAATATTTTATATATTAATTAATATATTAATTAATTTATTAAAATAAATATTTACTTATATTTATTACATTTATTTATTTATAAATCCATTAGTATTTTTTTATATTCTGAAGCACTTTGTTAAAATCTTGCCAAATTGTAATATTATTGTAATATTAATATTTAATATTTATTGATATTCTGAAGTACTTTGGTAAAAAAAAAAAAAAGAAAAAAAAAAAGCTTTTATTTTAAATATTTACTTGCTTATTTTTAAATATTTACTTTCTAATCTAAAATACAAATAAAACTAATAAAAATGTTAAAAACAAACAAACAAACAAACAAAAAAACAGTAATTAAAACATATATAAATACAATAAAAATAATAATAACACATATAATTATAACTAATTCAAAAATGTATAAAATAAAACATTTATATATATATATATATATATATATATATATATATATATATATATATATATATATAAATATATATTAAAACAGTAATTATATATATATAATTACTGTTTTAATTACTGTTTTTTTTTTAACATTTTTAATAAAATATAAATCTATTAATATTTTATTTTTATTTTTAGATTCTGAAGCACTTTAGTAAAATCTTTCCAAGTTGTAATATTATTTTAATATTTATTTATTTATATAAAATAATAAATAGTACTTTGGTAAAAAATAAAAACTAATTAAAAAATGTAACAAATAAAACACACACATATATATATATATAATTACCGTTTTTTTTTTTTTTGTTTTTTTACATTTTTAATAAAATATAAATCTATTAATATTTTCTTTTTATTTTTAGATTCTGAAGCACTTTGGTAAAATCTCACCAAATATGAATATTATTTTGAGATTTATTTTTTGTTTTATATTCTGAAGTACTTTCAAAAAAACATAAGTGAGCTGTTTAATTTTACTTTCTAATCTTTAAATATTTACTTTCTAATCTAAAATATGCATACAACTAACAAAAATGGCAAAAAAACTAAAACAGTAGTTAAACTAAATAAAAACAGAAAATATAAAAATAAAAACTAATTTAAAAAATATTATAAAATGATACTTAATATATATATTTGCTTTTTATGTTGGTTATTTGGATTGTGAAACAATTGTGAATTTTTTTTTTTTTTTGTATTTTTTTGTATAAAACCAAAAACTAATTTTGTTTTTGGTTTTATATTTTGAAGCACTTTGGTAAAATCTCACCAAATCTGAATATTATTTTAATATTAGTTTTTTTTTTAGATTTTGAAGTGCTTTGGTCAAAACATTTTAAACTACTATTTTAAATATTTACTTTCTAATCGTTATTACTACACTATATTTATATTACTTTATATGGAAAAAATAGTCCATTTCTAATTGTGGGTTTGTCTTCTGTGAAGTCAAATGCGATTTCTCTTCTGAACGAGGTCAAAGCGAGTGGTTTGGGTGTTATTTTGTCCATGAGGTTGGTGCTGATGGTTTGTTGGTTAAACTTGAGCGGGCAAGCAGTCTGTGTCTGTGTCTTTAAGGAGCGGGTGGGTTTGTGTGTCTGAGTGTGCTCAGTAAATCTGCTGAGATCAGCGCAAACTCGGCTCTGAGGTCACGGCGGGTCAAAGCTGCCGCTCGACAACTGCAGAGAGACACAGAGACAGAGAGAGAGAGAGAGAGAGAGAGAGAGAGAGAGAGAGAGAGAGAGAGAGAGAGAGAGAGACAGAGAGAGCTTTACCAGGAAACTCTGACCTCTCGTATCTTACGCTGTTGCTTTATCACATTAGATGGATGTAAACACAATTATGCATGAAACTAAAAGACTGTAACAGCACCTCCAGTTAAAAACACAAACATAATTAATGTTGTTTATGTGTAATGTGCAACGCGTGTGTTTATTTTGAAAGGTTCAGGGTTCAAAACAACTGAGCAGCATCAATTACCACAGAAAATCATTTAGACTCGTCCCTCAGTTTGTACAAAAGCATGAATCATATGTAAAGTAACACTACATCTGGAGATGTTTTCCTTGAGAATCAAACCCTGAATAAAAAGCTAGAAAAAATGATTTTCACTCATGAAACTGTCGTCAATTATATATATGCAACCAGGATTATTATAGCTAACTAAAACCATAAAAAAAAAACATTACCTCAAATAAAATAAATGTGACCTAAAATAAAGTATTAAGAATTGCCAGTTTTCAGCATCAGTTCATTAGAAAAAAATAAAACACACAAAAGTAAATGTATATATGCAACCAGGGTTATTATAGTTAACTAAAACCATTAAAAAGAGTATAAAAATAAAATAAAGTACAAAAAAAAAACAAGAAAACAAAGTATAAAAATTTACATTTATTTTAACAATGTACTAAAATCAAACCTTTATATGCATTAAAATAAAACTAATAAAAACCAATAAAACAAATACAAATATTTTTACTTATATTTAATCAACATAAATCTATTAATATGTTTTTTTTTTTGGTTATTTAGATTGTGCAGCACTTTGGTAAAACAACAACAACAACTTTTATTTATTAAATTATAAATCTATTCGTTTTTTTATATTCTAAAGCATCTTACCAAATGTTAATATTATTTTAATACTTATTTTTTATTATAGCCAACTAACACATTTTAAAAAATCATTACTTAAAATAAAAGTAACCTAAAATAAAGTATATATAAAAAAATAAAAATAATAAAAATATTTTTACTTAAATTAAATACATATAAATATTTTTACTTTTTTTGTTGGTGATTTAGATTGTGAAGTACTTTAGTAAAAACAACAACAACAACAACAACATATATTAGTATTTTTTTATATTCTGAAGTACTTTGGTAAAATCTTACCAAATTTTAATAATATTTTAATATTTATTTTTTTATTTATATTTTAAAGTAAGTACTTTGGTAAAAAGTGAGATTTTATTTTAAACATTTACTTCTCTTTATTTTAAACATTTACTAATCTTTAAATATTAATTAATATCTAAAATACACATAAAAAACTAATAATAATGTAAAACAAAATACTAAAGTGGTAAATGTAAATAAAATAAAAAAATATAAAAATAAAAACTAATTCAAAATTTTAATAAAAGGATACTAAAATAACAGTGTTCATTTTACTTGCATTTGATAGTTTTCTGCATCAGTTCATTATCAAAAAAGAAAATAAATAAAATTAAATTAAAATAAAATAAAACAGAAGTAAATATTACTTTGTCATCTGTCATCAGTTCATTATCAAAAAAGAAAATAAATAAAATTAAATTAAAATAAAACAAAACAGAAGTAAATATTACTTTGTCATCTGTCAATATTTGTTTTATTTTCAACTTAAAACATTTGTATTAATTTCTATGCAATTAGGGTTATTATAGTCATCTAAACCTAAAACCATACAAAAAAAGTTAATCTTTACTTAAATGTGAACTAAAATAAAGTATAAAAATATTAATTTATTATTATTATTATATTTAATATTAACTTATTTTATTTCAGCTAGTTGCCAAGCTGCTTTTTCACATTTCCTTGTACTAAAATAAATAACATAAATAAAAACTATATACACATAAAAAACAATAAAAATGTAAAAACTTTAACTAAAATTTAAATAAAAACAGAAAATGTAAAAAAATAAAAGCAAATAAAAAAATACTAGTACTAAAATTATGCTAAAACAACACTGAATGCAACTGCAGCTTTAAGGACAGAAATAAGCATCTTTCATGAGGAAACGGATGTAAATTCACACACTTGTGATCTTGGCCAAGTCTTATATCTTGAACAACATCTATACTAATACCACCAGACTGAGTGTCAGACAGACATCAGCATTAATGAGATTATGGAGTCTCACACCTCTGATATCAGATGAACAGGAGGAAACACTCAAGAGTTTCTAAGGAGTTTCCCAGCAGCACCTGGGTTTGAGCGTGAGGTCAGAGAGCGTCTCATCTGTTGAGAGGATCTGTCAGAGAGACGGCAGGACAATAGACGCTCACAGCTGCAGTGAATAACGCGCTCCGGCTTTTATTAGAGGAAAACACACAGAAACACGTCGTCCTTTACAATAACGCACGACTGAGAACTTTCACGGTGTCACAGAGTGCAACGGCCCGGATGTAGAAATCCCGTTCATTTTCTCCACAGGGAATTGAGTTTTAATGATAAATCACGTGACGTCTAAATTTTGTGTCCGATTGCATTTTTTCAGCTAAAAATTGGTTTAAATGCATTAAAAAGATGCCATATATATGAAGTATCTCTCTTAAGTATGGACCCACTTTAACATTTCAAAAAATATACATTTTTAAAATATCATGTGGTGCGACCGTCCGACCGTTAATTTATTCAGATTAATTATCTGCACTATTTGGCATGATTTCCAAAGTGTTTTGTAATCCTGTATAAAATTGCAAAGCATTTGTATTTATCTTTCCATCATAATACACAAAGAAATTTTGTCCACTGATTTCCATTTTATGAAATATCATGTGGTGCGACCATCAAGAAACTACCGTGTTGGGACTTTTATGTTGAAATCAATTCTGTTCTTGTAAATTTTGACTGCATTTGAAATATGTGGTGCGACCAAATGTCATGTGGTGCGACCGCTGCAGAGTGTTTTCCATAATAGATATATGTCTCAGATTGGCAGTCTTTGTGATTTTATATTCAATTAATGGTATATATGTGACCCTGGAGCACAAAACCAGTCTTAAGTCGCTGGGGTATATTTGTAGCAATAGCCAAAAATACATAGTATGGGTCAAAATTATAGATTTTTATTTTATGCAAAAAATCATTAGGAAATTATGTAAAAATCATGTTCCATGAAGATATTTTGTAAAATTCCTACTGTAAATATATCAAAACTTAATTTTTGATTAGTCATATCCATTATTAGAAACTTCATTTGGACAACTTTAAAGGCGATTTTCTCAATATTTTGATTTTTTTGCACCCTCAGATTCCACATACTCAAATATTTGTATCTCAACCAAATATTGTCCTATCCTAACAAACCATACATCAATGGAAAGATCATTTATTCAGCTTTCAGATAATGTATAAATCTCAATTTCGAAAAATTGACCCTTATGACTGGTTTTGTGGTCCAGGGTCACATATATAATACTTTATTTTAGTATCATTTAGAATAGATTTTTATACAATTTGGGTCATTTCAGACAGTTTTATGTTTAATCTTTGTACAATATGAGTGAAAAAATGCAAAAAATGCATTTATAATTTATATGAATCCCACGGAATCATCAAGCAGGTGTGTAACTGTCTTTCAAATTCAGAAGAAAAATAACCTTTGTTAACGGCTGGTATGTAGTTACCACATTTGGATATCATGTGGTATGACCTCAAAAAAACAAAAAAAACAATGACAAAGTATTTATTTTTATTATAAATTTCATATTGACCTTTTGTGGGAAGCTAGCTTGCTTTGTTTAGGCGGTTAATTCTGTGCTTGTAAATTATGACTGAATTTGAAATGTCATGTGGTGCGACCAAATATCATGTGGTGCGACCACTGCAGAGTGTTTTCCATTATAGATATATGTCTCAGATTGGCAGTTTTTGTGTTTTTATATTCAATTGGTGGTTTATATACATAAAATTCTTTATTTTAGTATCATTTGGAATAGATTTTTATACAGTTTGGGTCATTTCAGACAGTTTATGTTTAATCTTTGTACAACATGAGAAAAGAAAATTTGAAAAAAAAAAAAAAATTATAATTTATATGAATCCCACGGAATCATCAAGCAGGTGTGTAACTCTCTTTCAAATTCGGAAGAAAAATAACCTTTTTAACGGTTGGTATGTAGTTACCACATTTGGGTATCATGTGGTATGACCTCAAAAAAAACCAAAAAACAATGACTATAAATATTTATTTTTTTTATAAATTTTATATTGACCTTTTGTGGGAAGCTAGCTTGTTTTGTTTAGGCGGTCAATTCTGTGCTTGTCAATTATGACTGAATTTGAAATATCATGTGGTGCGACCACTGCAGAATGTTGGAATAGATTTCTATGCAATTTGGGTCATTTTAGACAGTTTATGTTTAATCTTTGTACAACATTAGAAAAAATGCAAAAAATTAATTTAGAACATATAATTTTAGTTAGGTAATTATGCATTTATTATTTATGTATTAATAACTATTTAAATCTATTTTACCAGATTTCACTGCCAAGCAAATTATATATATAGTGCTATACAAAAGTATTCATACCCCCCTTTTTTCCATGTTCTGTTATGTTGCAGCCTTATGTTAAACTGCTTTAACAAAAGCAAAGCACAAAACAGGTTTGTGACAACTTTTTTTAAAAAACACAATTTAAACAATTTAAAAAAAACACACTAAAAATAAGTACATTGCATAAGTATTCACCCCCTTAACTCAGTACTTAGTTGAAGCACCTTTACAGCCTCGAGTCTTTTTTAGTATGATGGGAAAATCTTTGCACATCAGCATTTGGCAATTTTCTGCCATTCTTCTAGGAAGCTCTAGGAAGAGTCCTGTTTTCTCAAACTTCTTCCATTAATGGTAACTGAGACTACATGGCTTCTGTGAATCTTCAATGCTGCAGAATTTCTTCTGAACTCTTCCCCAGATGTGTGGCTTGATGCAGTCCCGTCTCTGAGCTCCACAGGCAGTTCTTTTGACCTCAGGGCTTGGTTTTTGGTCTGATGTGCATTTTCAGCTGCTAGACTTTTTATTACGAGGTGTGTAACTTTCCAAATCATACTCAAACAATTAAATTTGCCACAAGTTAACTGCACTCGAAGTCTAGTAATTTATACAAGTGAATGAGTGTTCCTGAGCTAAATTTTAAGTGTCCCAGAAAAGGGTATGAATACTTATGCAATGGAATCATTTACGTTTTTTATTGTTAGTAAATGTGCAAAGTTTTTACAAACCTGTTTTGTGCTTTGTCATGGTGTATGGAGTGTAGATTGATGTGGAAAAAACTTTAAAGCAGTTTAACGTAAGGCTGCAACATAACAAAATGCGAAAAAATAAGAAAAATGATAGTGTACAATGGGGTTAAAGGCACACACTGTATTGAACATTTATGCAGCCACAGATTTTGTGTGAAAATAAATCATACAAGTCATGTATTTTGTTTAAAAATCTCACCAGCATGGGGCAAAAGGGACACAGTATTGATATAAATACTTTAGCTTAAATAATGTTTTTTTTTTTTTAAGTTAATACTTGTTTGAAACAACCACTTTAGCAAAACTTATAATATTTTCTGCTTATTTTGATAAATAAAAGATTTGTTTTTATTTATTAAATATACTGCCATTAAAATATGTTAATATAAAAAATATTTTAAAAGGCATAAACAAAATCTTTTTAAAAAGTAAAAATTTTGACATTGCATTGAAGGAGATCCCATAATAATTTAATATAGATGTACAGTAGTAACAGCAAATGATATTTTATTATATGATATGATTAATATTATGTTGTTAAATATGATGGTTTCATTCTAAACATTGTGATTATCTCTAAAATGGACACCCAACATAATATATGATATTTACCATCTGAATTTAACAATGTTATGTCAACAAATGGAAAAATCAGCCTTTTATTCAATATCATGTTAATTATTGTGTCTTTTAGCCCCAACAGCAGGGGCACTTTTTACCCCAAATACTATACTTTTACATATTTTTTCGCTATTTAAAAACTGTTGCTTTGATTATCTTAAACACTGAAAAAACTGAAAATCATTAAAGAGACCTTTGTCTCAAAATATATGTATTCATTTTAGTGATTCTCATTTGCTACTTAAATCTACAACATTTAAAAAACATCAAATATTAGATCAAGTAAGCACAGAATCAACTTTGCGCTGCTGCCTGCGATCGCGTCAAGAACCAGACAAATTTGCACGTGCATCTTGAAAAGCGAATGTTTTAGAAAGCATTGTTTTTCTGCCATCAAAGGTGCTTTTTACTCCAGGGCACCTTTTACATTTTTAAAATATATATATTTTGTGATTTTGTATTTTTAATTATATATTATCTAATTATTACAGCTATATTTACATTCAGATTGTGCACTAAAACTAAAACCTTTAAACACAAATAAATGCTAACTAAAAATATATATATTTTATTTTATTTCTGCTAGTAGACATAATACATGTAAAATAAATCAAAAACTAATAAAAAATGACATTCACATTAAAAAATATTTTGTAAACACTTTTCATTTTTGTACATTTCTCAAATAATCATAAATAAACTTAAAGTAACACAATGAATTTGTGAAATTTTCTAGTAAAACGTTCTCCAATAATCTTTATCTACATCATGTTTTACAGTGCACAATGAAATTACTAAAACTTTAACTAAAGCATAAATGTAAACTATTGCGGTTTCCAAACTAGTAAATTCAGATTTTGTTCATTTACTAGCTTCGACTGCTTCCAACCAGATTTCAGAGCCAGAATGATCTGTTTATAACGTGATGCGTGAGATGCTTTTCTCTCTTTAGGCTGATGTTACTTACTGTACATTACCAGACAGCCACAAAAACAACTTCCTAATTCTGCTGAAGTCTGGCAAATGAGTGGGTATTTTTATTCTCTGCACATTTGCTCGTGAGAAATTCATGACTCGTAAAACATCTCCCACACCTCTCGATGCTCACAGCAGCTGAAGGGATCAAACTATGAGGCCAATGCCAACCGTCATGCTCTAGCGAAAACTAGAATAACAACCTGCTTTTTATTTTTAGAAATGTGCAGGATCTAAATCCCAGTCTGCGCTGAGAACAAACAGGATGCAGAATTGCAACTCCAATTTAAAAGCAATGATGCAGAAATGAAATTAAAACTCAAGGAAATTCAAGTCAAATCACTTGGACAGAGCTTTTTAAAATATACATCATTTCAAAACAGCTTTACAGAAAATCATGCTATTCATGTTTATAATACCTTCATATTTTCATGCCTTACAGTCATATTTACCAGATTAGAGCTGGATGATAATAGAGCTTAGATTTTGTGACAATACAAACAATCAAGCAGTTAAGATTTTATGTGTCAGTATTTTTACGCTTTAGATGCTGAAAATACGTCTGTATTGTACGTTTAAATACTGAAAATATGTAAGTATTTGTACATTTAGATGCTGAAAATAGAAGTATTTGTACGCTTTGTATGCTGAAAATGCATCAGTATTTTTACGCTTTAGATGCTGAAAATATGTCTGTATTGTGCGTTTAAATGCTGAAAATACATATTTGTACGCTTTAAACGCTGAAAATACATCTGTATTGTACGTTTAAATGCTGAAAATACGTATTTGTACATTTTCGATGCTGAAAATACGTTGTATTGTACATTTAAATGCTGAAAATATGTATTTGTACGCTTTAGATGCTGAAAATACAGAAGTATTTGTACGTTTAGATGCTGAAAATGTCTATTGTACATTTAAATGCTGAAAATACGTATTTGTACATTTAGATACTTAAAATACATCAGTATTGTACATAAATGCAGAAAATATGTATTTGTACGTTTTCGATGCTGAAAATACGTTGTATTGTACATTTAAATGCTGAAAATATGTATTTGTATGCTTTAGATGCTAAAAATACATTTGTATTGTACGTTTAAATGCTGAAAATACATATTTGTACGCTTTAGATGCTGAAAATACGTCAGTATTGTACATTTAAATGCTGAAAATACGTATTTGTACATTTAGATGCTTAAAATACGTCAGTATTGTACATTTAAATGCTGAAAATATGTATTTGTACGCTTTAGATGCTGAAAATACAGAAGTATTTGTACGTTTAGATGCTGAAAATGTCTATTGTACATTTAGATGCTGAAAATACGTCTGTATTGTACATTTAAATGCTGAAAATACGTATTTGTACATTTAGATGCTTAAAATACGTCAGTATTGTACATTTAAATGCTGAAAATATGTATTTGTACGTTAAGATGCTGAAAATACGTCAGTATTGTACATTTAAATGCTGAAAATATGTATTTATACGCTTTAGATGCTGAAAATACAGAAGTATTTGTACGTTTAGATGCTGAAAATGTCTATTGTACATTTAAATGCTGAAAATACGTATTTGTACATTTAGATACTTAAAATACATCAGTATTGTACATAAATGCAGAAAATATGTATTTGTACGTTTTCGATGCTGAAAATACATTGTATTGTACATTTAAATGCTGAAAATATGTATTTGTATGCTTTAGATGCTAAAAATACATTTGTATTGTACGTTTAAATGCTGAAAATACATATTTGTACGCTTTAGATGCTGAAAATACGTCAGTATTGTACATTTAAATGCTGAAAATACGTATTTGTACATTTAGATGCTTAAAATACGTCAGTATTGTACATTTAAATGCTGAAAATATGTATTTGTACGTTAAGATGCTGAAAATACGTCAGTATTGTACATTTAAATGCTGAAAATATGTATTTGTACGCTTTAGATGCTGAAAATACAGAAGTATTTGTACGTTTAGATGCTGAAAATGTCTATTGTACATTTAAATGCTGAAAATATGTATTTGTATGTTTTCGATGCTGAAAATGTTGTATTGTACATTTAAATGCTGAAAATATGTAAGTATTTGTACGTTTAAATGCTGAAAATATGTATTTGTATGTTTTCGATGCTGAAAATACATCTGTATTGTACGTTTAAATGCTGAAAATATGTATTTGTACATTTTCGATGCTGAAAATGTTGTATTGTACATTTAAATGCTGAAAATATGTAAGTATTTGTACGTTTAAATGCTGAAAATATGTATTTGTACCAGTGTTAATTTCGTTGACGAAGACTATGACGAAAAATATTCGTCAACGAACATTTTTTACAGACAAAAACTAAATAAAAACTAAATAAAAAGTCAGATATGATGACGAAGACGATGACGAAATTTAACTGACACTTTAGTCAACGAATAAAAACGAGAGGAAAATGTTGGGGCGGGACGAACGGAGAAGAGATCCAATAAGAACTACCCTTTTGTGGGGAAATCCAATCAGAGCGAATCTTTTGAGGGCAGGTTGATCTTGGCAAAGCCATTTTCAAAAGCCGTGGTTTTCAAGTTATGAGGACATTTGTTATACATTATATTTAGTTATACATTATACTTGGATGCACAGTCTTGGTTACAAAGCTTTGGTTAATTTAAGTTGACTTTTCTCGTTAGCAACACGCTAACGTTTTGTGCACGCGGTCCGAGGGCAGCGGTATGTCTCATGAACAGACAGACAGACAGAAATGTCAGAGCTTGGTCTAGGATGTCATATGCGTTTCATATAATTCAGGGACAATGCATATCTTTTTCAGGGAGCATGTATATTGTTCAGGGAGAGCAGGTCTTATGGTTATTTTTGTGAAAAAGGCTAATGTTTTTTATTACAACAATTAGATATGTGCCTGTATTCTCTATATGCTTCCATATATTGTAATATACTTACAATTACGTGAATTATGGAGAAAAATATGCTAATATTTGGTCTACTAAAACTAGACTAAGACTAAAAGACTTAAGACTAAACTAAGACTAAAACTCTTATGATATTTAGTCAACTAAACTAGACTAAGACTAAAAGATTTCAGATGACTAAAATAGGACTAAAACTAAATGGTGTATTATTCCTAAGACTAAGACTAAGACTAAATCAGAATTTGTTGTCAAAATTAACACTGATTTGTACGCTTTAGATGCTGAAAATACGTTTGTATTGTACGTTTAAATGCTGAAAATACATATTTGTACACTTTAGATGCTGAAAATATGTCTGTATTGTACATTTAAACACTGAAATTACAGAAGTATTTGTACGCTTTGTATGCTGAAAATGTGTCAGTAGTTTTACTGTCAGTATTTGTATGTTTAAATGCTGAAAATATGTCAGTATTGTACGTTTAGATGCTGAAAATACGCAAGTGTTTTTGTACGTTTACGGCCGTATTGTCTGAAATGTAGAACCACATTTTACGCAAAATACAAACGAATTATTGTGAGATCATGTTGGTTAAACAGACTTTATTTCAGGCATTTAACCAGAAAAACATTCAAAACCCCACTGACTTCTGGATGAAGGAACTGGAAATGCTAAAATGCAACTCGTTTATGGGTTTTGTGCTACAAAAAGCACTTTATGAGAAATTTGAAGGAAAATCTAGCGCCCCCTTGAGTCGATGCCCACCAGGTCCGCACAAAGTGATCGTGCACTTGATCAAACACTGTCGTCTGTGTGTGCGTGTGTTGCGTGACGTTTAACACTTAGTGTCAGGGGTTTGTTCGAACGCTAAACACTACGAGCACTAGTACTAGTGACGGCTGACTTTACAAACAGCCCTGACCGTCTCTCTCTCCGTCTCTCCGCGCTTGAGATGTTGCTCTTGGCTCTCCGCCAAACTCCGGCTTTCACCGTTCAGCCCGTGATTGTTTTTCTAGCGTTTTTACTCTCTGGCTCTTGCGTTTCAGGCCGGACTCCAGAAAAGATTCGTGCTGAGAGAGACACACAGCTGCCACCTCTGAACCGTGGATGGAGTTTTTTCTGTTTTCATTTATTCCTAGCTATTATTACTCCGTTTATAACTGTGGGTTCAGGGAGTCTATCTGGCCTTAATTCTGGGGTTTTAGATTCACTTTTGTACCTTTGTGTTGCAGCAATCAAACAGGCCGAATCTACCGGCAGAATCAAACAATCTGCCTTTCAGCAAAATCCCCATAAGAGTTTAACTGTAGTGCACTCATTTATGTCTGAAACATGATAGTCTCTATCTGACCCACATGACAGAGATAAGATATTGAGACATGTTTAAGTGCGACTTAAGTGTCTAAATACTTTCTGGCATCACTGACGAGTGTGTGATAAAAATGAGTATTTATTTTTTAACATTTTATTTATATATTTTATAACTATATTTCTAAAAGAAATAAAATTATATTGTATAAATAAGCAATACATAATTTTCTCTTATTTTATTTATCCTGCTCTGACACACTCTTGTCTGTCTATATTAATCTGACCCCTGCACCCCTAGATGACCTTCGACCTCTGTGAGCATGTCTAAACAACCAGCTGCTGACTGCTGTTACATTTTCAATTAGTTTTTATTTAAAGATTTCTGTTTTCATTTTAGTTTTAGTTTAAGTTTTAGTGATTTTGTTGTTTTTGTAATTTTGTATTAGCAATATTCCATAGTTTTTATTCATTTTAATTTCTGTTTTTGTTATTTTAGTACTTCAAGTTAAAATAAATAAAAATGAGAAATTTTTTTTTAATATTTAACTTATCTTGATACACTCCTTGATACATTCCTGTCTGTCTATATTAATCTGACCCCTGCACCCCTAGATGACCTTTGACCTCTGTGTGCATGTGTCTAAACAACCAGCTGCTAACAACTGTTATAGTTTTTATTAATACTTTCAATTTGTTTGTAGTTTATTTTTTATTATTCTTATTCTTATTTTACATTTTTAAACAAATTTGATGTGCGTTTTTGTCACTTTATTAGTTTCATTTTATTTTTAAATATCTATTTTTTATTATTTTCATTTCAGTTTTAGTTTAAGTTAGTTTAGTGCAACAAATTAAACTAAATGAAAATGTTGCTGAAATAAAATGCTTACTTTTTATATTTTATTTCAGTTAACATTTATTTCAAGTAACAAAAAGTGCTTTTTTATGGATTTAGATTAGTTAACTATAATAACCCTCCCTCCAGACTTCATGAAAATTTATCAGATGCTCATAATCTTTGACGTCCACCTATAAACGCAGGTTGACACAAAACCCAGTGAGCTATGTATAATATAATAATATAGACTGTCAGTCTATATTAATCTGACCTTTGACCTCTGTGTGCATGTGTCTAAATAACCACTGTTATAATTTTTATTAATAAAACAAATTAATTTTTATATTTCATTGCATATTTTTATTATTAGATGCCATTTTTTTTAGCTTTATTTATTTTTTAAATGTCTATATATTTATATTTAATTTACTTTAGTTTTTTAGTACATCAAGTTAAACGACATGAAAATAAGAAATGTTGCTTAGGCAATTAGTAGATTAAAATAAGTTTAAATATTTGTATATTCCATTTCAGTTAACATTTATTTTATTTCAAGATACAAAAAGAGTTTCTTCATGGATTAAGTTTTAGTTAACTATAGCTTGTGAAGCCTAGGCTTCAAAAAGATGCTCATAATTTTGGACTTCTACCTACAAGCACAGGCAGACACAAAACCCAGTTTCTCAAAACCACGCGAGCGAGTCAACAAGCGACATTTAACGCATGTTTAGCGTGTTTCTCCGGGTTCAAGAGTTCACGGTGGATTCGTGTAGTTTGTCCTCGACGCCACTCTGCCAACTCAGTTTGGTTTGGGGTGAACGACCATGATGTGTAGATCGTAAAACCCCAGACTACGCGCGGTTCAGCACGAGGTCATGATGCACGCTAGCACACTTACAAAGATAATGGCTGAGTCCAAAATGCTTGTTCTTCAAGCATGGACACCACAATCACTGTGTCTGAAGCTAAACTGCCATTTTCTGAGAGAAAACTCTTCCCACAAGAAAGAAAAAAACACAAATGAGGTCTGTTTAATATCTCATATTAGTAACATCATTCTTTAAGACTGCAGTGAGACCAAATGGAGACTTTTTCTGAGTATAAGGCTCCAAGCAATCTCATGTGTCTTCTCGAGAGCCTCAGATGAGCTCAGATGGAGACAACTAACGTCTGTAATCAAAACACAGAACTCAGAATGATGTGATATCTCTACTGTATATTTTTATTTTATGACTATTAACTCATTTCTGTCTTTTATATTTTAGGAGAAGCAACTGAGAAAAGTTGATAACTACAGTTAAATGAAATTAGATCACATGGAGACTTCTGGAGACCTGCTTTTCAGATGTTTTTCCTAGCTTTATCCAATAATCTCACAAGCATCTCCTCAAGAGTCTCAGACGAGATCTCAGTGTCTCAATCTCTGCTCAGATTTGATCCCAAAGTCTGTAATCAAAACTCAGAGATCTCAAAATTATGACGCATTTTTCATCAAACTGAGAAGATCAAATGACCTTAATTTTATAGCTCTATATTCTACTAATAACTTACTAATAGTTTTTTGAGAAAAAAAAGGGACAAAGTTTTTTAGTAGTGTTTTAGTATGGGAGTTAAAATTCTGCAATGTGATGTGGTCACTACCAAAAATGTGCTGTCGCTACCAAAACAGGGGATGTATTGTCAAAAATAAAGTACAGGTGCATCTCAATAAATTAGAATGTGGTGGAAAAGTTCATTTATTTCAGTAATTCAATTCAAATTGTGAAACTTGTGTATTAAATAAATTCAATGCACACAGACCGAAGTAGCTTAAGTCTTTGGTTCTTTTAATTGTGATGATTTTGGGTCACATTTAACAAGAACCCACCAATCTCAACAAATTAGAATATGGTGACATGCCAATCAGCTAATCAACTCAAAACAAAGGTTTCCTGAGCCTTCAAAATGCTCTCTCAGTTTGGTTCACTAGGCTACACAATCATGGGGAAGACTGCTGATCTGACAGTTGTCCAGAAGACAATCATTGACACCCTTCACAAGGAGGGTAAGACACAAACATTCATTGCCAAAGAAGGTGGCTGTTCACAGAGTGCTGCATCCAAGCATGTTAACAGAGAGTTGAGTGGAAGAAAAAGATGCACAACCAACCGAGAGAACACAGCCTTGAGAGGCTTGTCGAGCAAAATCGATTCAAGAATTTGGGTGAACTTCACAAGGAATGGACTTAAGTCTGGGGTCAAGGCATCAAGAGCCACCACACACAGACGTGTCAAGGAATTTGGCTACAGTTGTCGTATTCCTCTTGTTAAGCCACTCCTGAACCACAGACGACGTCAGAGGCGTCTTACCTGAGCTAAGGAGAAGAAGAAATGGACTGTTGCCCAGTGGTCCAAAGTCCACTTTTCAGATGAGAGCAAGTTTTGTATTTCATTTGGAAACCAAGGTCCTAGAGTCTGGAGGAAGGGTGGAGAAGCTCATAGCCCAAGTTGCTTGAAGTTCAGTGTTAAGTTTCCACAGTCTGTGATGATTTGGGCTGCAATGTCATCTGTGTTGGTCCACTATGTTTTTTGTAAACCAAAGTCACTGCACCCGTTTACCAAGACATTTTAGAGCATGTCATGCTTCCTTCTGCTGACCAGCTTTTTAAAGATGCTGATTTCATTTTCCAGCAGGATTTGGCACCTGCCCACACGGCCAAAAGCACCAATAGTTGTTTAAATGACCATGGTGTTGGTGTGCTTGACTGGCCAGCAAACTCACCAGACCTGAACCCCATAAAGAATCTATTGGGTATTTTCAAGACGAAAATGAGAAACAAGAGACCAAAAAAGGCCACTGTCAAAGAAACCGGGGCTTCCATAGCACCTCAGCAGTGCCACAGACTGATCACCTCCACGCCATGCCGAATTGAGGCAGTAATTAAAGCAAAAGGAGCCCCTACCAAGTATTGGGTACATATACAGTAAATGAACATACTTTCCAGAAGGCCAACATTTCACTAAAAATGATTTTTTTATTGGTCTTATGAAGTATTCTAATTTGCTGAGATAGTGAATCATGCTACCTGCTTTCATACTTTTACAACTGCTTCAAACTTTCAGGCTAGGCTTTCTCAAGCCAACTTAAAGTTTGTTCTCAAACTTTACTCCTCTAGTTTATTGAGATGCACCTGTACATGCTAATCATGCTAGCAACATGCTAGTAACATGCCGAACATGCTAGCAACATGCCAGTAACATGCTAATCGTGCTACAAACATACTAGTAGCTTGCTAATCATGTCAACAAATGCTAGTAACATGTTAATCATGCTAACAACATGCTAGTAACTTGATAATCATGCTAGCAACATGTTAGTAACATGTTAATCATGTTAAAACATGCTAACAACATGTTAGTAGCATGCTAATCATGTTAAAACATACTAGTAACTTGCTAATCATGTTAACAACATGCTAGTAACATGATAACCATGTTAGAAACATGCTAACAAAATTCTAGTAACATGCTAACAACATGCTAATAACTTGCTAATCATGATAGAAAAATGCTAGCAACATGCTAGTTACATGCTAATCATACTAGAAACATGTTAACAACATGCTAGTAACATGCTAATCATGCTAGCAAAATGCTAGTAACTTGGTAATCAGGCTAGCAGCATGCTAATCATGTTAGAAAAATGCTAACAACATGCTAGTTACATGCTAATCGTGATAGCAACATGCTAGTAACATGCTAATCATGATAGAAACATGCTAGCAACGTGCTAGTAACATGCTAATCATGCTAGCAACATGTTAGTTACTTGCTATTCATGCTAGCAATGTTAGTAACATGTTAATCATGTTAGAAACATGCTAACAACATGCTAGTAGCATGCTAATCATGTTAACAACATGCTAGTAACATGATAACCATGTTAGAAACATGCTAACAAAATTCTAGTAACATGCTAACAACATACTAATAACTTGCTAATCATGCTAACAACATGCTAGTAACTTGGTAATCATGCTAGCAACATGCTAGTTACATGCTAATCATACTAGAACACGCTAACAACATGCTAGTAACATGCTAATCGTGCTAGCAACATGCTAGTAACATGCTAATCATGCTATCAACATGCCAATCATGTTAACAACATGCTAGTAATATGCTAATCATGCTAGAAACATGTTAAAAACAAACTTGTAACACTATAGTCATGTTAGAAACATGCTAGTAACATGCTAATCATGCACGAAACATGCTATCAACATGCTAATCAGGCTACAAACATGCCAGTAACTTGCTAATAATGCTAACGACAAGCTAATCATGATAACAACATTGTAATTAGCCAATAAAAATACAAGCAACAAGCTAATCATGCTAAAACATGCTAACAACATGTTAAATCATGTAAGAAATGTGTTAAATCATGCTAGGTGCTTTCATACTTTTACAACTGCTTCAAACTTTCAAGCTAGGCTTTCTCAAGCCAACTTAAAGTTTGTTGTCAAACTTTACTCCTCTAGTTCATTGAGATGCACCTGTGTACTAAATGATCAGCTAAGATGTTATGATAGTTTTTGGTGCAATGTATATTCAAACTAATCAATCCTTTACTTTGAAATCAGTATGATCGACGTTATAAAGAAAATTTGGATTCAAAATACAAAAAAAAAAAAAAAAAAAAAAATCTCATAAATTGCAATTGAAATATTGTTTAAAATGTAATCGTTATGGATTTACCTCTGAGGAAATTTTAATAACATAGCAAAAAAATATATTTACAATTTAGATGTAAGCAAAAATCTTTATAGGTCAATATAACACTTCTAATTAAATTATTATTACTGTGTTTCGATAGTGACAAATTTGGGGAGAGGACAAATATTCCAAAACTTCCTGAAAATACAATTAACTGCGCAATTACTACAAATGTGTATTATGGATATTATACAATTTGCATACATACACATTTTTTGGGAAAACAAAAAATGTATTTATTTCTGCAGAATGGCCCATTTACTTGTATTGAATGTGACTTATTTGGGGTTTTTCCTTAATGTTAGGAGAAACACCTGAGACAAAGTTGGTGCATTGAGCTCCCTAACGTCTTCTGAGATGTATAAGAGAAACTGCTGAGCTATAGCACTGTTCGGATGCGTTTATATTTGCGTTTTCAACGCTAATCTCTCTGACCTGGATCTCTTCTGCACTGACGACCAGCACGACATCTAGTTTTCTGTTTATCTTGTTTTTATCAATCGCACAAAATATTTACTCAGTAACAGTTAAAATGATTGATTTGGTATTACACTTCGCAAAGTGGCGTATCCTTGTGGAATTGTTAACAAATACACGTCCGCACGCTTGACAAAACATCTCTGCCTCGTCTCGGTTTACACAATCCCTCGGGCGAGTATCGCTGAGAGAACCGTGAACCCCTGCTGGACAAACAAATAAATTTGTCCCATGTGGCGTCCGACCAGATCACGTTTCTCCACTGCTGTTTGTGATCCACGCTGGAGTAATTAGCCTCGTCCAAAGAAAAAACAGCTGAAAGAAAGTTAAAAATAAAGTCTAAGCAACTTAGCGGGCAAGCTCAATCAAAGCCGTCCCATAAAGAGAAAGTCAGCAGAGGTTGTGGGATTGTCTCAGTCTCACATGAGGGACGTTTAGTGTTGGGTGGACACTAATGATTAACCCAAACCTCTGGACACAAGCCAACCGCATTCATGCTGATTTTACCCCCCCGGCGTCAGGAAAATCACCGTCACACGCCTTTGTTCCCGAGTCTGAGAGAACACTGACGCTCTGTTCATCCGGGAACGAGTTTCTTTATATTGTTGGTTTTTCTTTTTCAGCAAAAAAAAGCACATTAGCTGCCAGCTACAGGTTCGTGACAATCACTGCAGTGCAGAAAACACAAAAACAGCTTGAAAGTTTTGTTATGATTATGCTATTGTTCATTTGATTGCAGTTTTGGCAATGCATTTTTTACTGTAATTATAAATTTACATTTTACATTCATGCATTTAGGTGAAAATGTACACTACCAGTCAAAAGATTTTTTTTTTTAAATGTTTTTTTGAAGCAATCTCTTCTGCTCACCAAGCCTGCATTTATTTGATTCAAAGTACAGCTAAAACGGTAAAATTCCGAAATATTTTTACTATTTAAAATAACTGTTTTCTATTTGAATATACTTTAAAATTAAATTTATTCCAGTGATTTCAAAGCTGAATTTTAGCATCATTATTCAAATCACATGATCCTTCAGAATCATTCTAATATGCTGATTTGCTACTCAAGTAGATTTTTTCAGGTTTTTTGATGAATAGAAAGTTCTTTTGTAACATTATAAATGTCTTTATAATCACTTTTGATCATTGATTTCTATATTAATCCCCTGATTTTACAGCAAATCAGCATATTAGAATGATTTCTTATTGTGACACTGAAGACTGGAGTAATGATACTGAAAATTCAGCTTTGATCACAGGAATAAATTATATTTTAATATATATTACAACAGAAAACAGTTATTTTAAATAGTAAAAATATTTCTAAATTTTACTGTTTTTGCTGTGCTTTGGTTCAAATAAATGCAGGCTTGGTGAGCAGAAGAGACGTCTTTAAAAACATTAAAAATCTTATGATTCAAAAAATGTTGACTGGTGTACAGGCACCATAGATCATTATTGACAGCTTTTGGCAGGTTTCACTGACAAGCACAAACTACTTTCAGTGCATTTCTAACATCCATTTGATGTGTTTATAATCCAGGTGAGATCAGAGAACTCTCTCTAAACAATTACTGTTTAAATTAGACTGAAAGTATAAGAAGAAAATTTGTCCTGATAATAAATTTTACACTATTTTTAATTGTCAATATTTATTAATTTACATTTTACATTCATGCATGAAAAGTTGTAACCGAAATATTCGTTGAGAGACTTTTTTTTAACTTTAAGTTCTCAGATTGATGTTGGCAGATAATAATGTACAATACCAGTAACAGTAAGAATTTTAATATTTTTTGAAGAAATCTTTTCTGCTTACCAAGCCTGCATTTATTTGATGTGCAGCAAAAAAGTGACATTTTGAAGGCCTTAAAGGAGAAGTCCACCTCCAGAACAACAATTTACAAATAATTTACTCACCCCCTTGTCATCCAAGATGTTCATGTCTTTCTGTCTTCAGTCGTAAAGAAATTATGGTTTTTGAGGAAAACCTTTCAGGATTTTTCTCCATATAATGGACTTCATTAATACCCGATTTTGACCTTCCAAAATGTAGTTTAAATGCAGCTTCAAAGGCTCTAAACGATCCCAGCCGAGGAAGAAGGGTCTTATCTAGTGAAACAATCGCTCATTGTTTTCGAAAAATAAAATTTGTTATACTTTTTAAGCACAAAAGCTTGTGCAGCACAGGCTCTGGGATGCGCGTTCTTGAATGATTTGTTCATTCTGAATGAATCTTTAATGTGACTCAGGAAGAACAAGTCGTCTCGGGGAGTGATTCGTTCAGTCGCGCATGCGCAACGTCCTATTAGGTTCTGTACTGGAATTAGTTCACCTGTTTTTCGAGTGGTTTGTTCATCTTATGGGGCTGTCACGTGATGCTGATTTTGCTAAAATGAACGAAATGACTCGAAAAAAGATTTGTTCATTTTGCTGAACGAGACTCAAAGGTCCGAGTCGGTAAAATGATCCGAACATCCCATCACTACTACAAATCACATCTAAGTTCATCGTCTGTGTACTCCAGCTCAAAAAGGTAGAGTATGTTGAAAAACTCCATCTTATTTTCTCCTACAACTTCAGAATCGTCCGACATCGTTGTAGCTTTTTGTTTGTAAACAGTGTTTGACTTACTTGCACTTTCTTGGTCTTTGCACGTTTGCTTTGTAAACACTGGGTCTGTAGTTCCGCCTACGTTCGGCGTGACCTTTCGACATGATTCAACAGTACGTGAACATGAATCCCAGAGCCTGTGCTATACGAGCTTTTGTATTTAAAAAATATACTAATTTTTATTTTTTGAAACAAATGACCTATCGTTTCGCTAGATAAGACCCTTCTTCTTCGACTGGGATCGTTTAGAGCCTTTGAAGCTGCATTTACACTACATTTTGGAAGTTCAAGATCGGGGGCACAAATTAAGTCCATTATATGAAGAAAAATCCTGAATTGTTTTCCTCAGAAACCATATTTTCTTCACAACTGATGACAGGAAGACATGAACATCTTGGATGACAAGGGGGTGAGTACATTATTTGTGAATTGTTGTTCTGGAAGTGGACTTCTCCTGTAATAACAATGCTGGCTTTAATAACAGATTGCCTGTGATTTTCATTACATATGCAGTTACAAATCAAAAAATCTATATCAAAAATGTCATTGTTTTTCTGATGTGCATCTGTGCTTCGGTTCATGAACTGTCAGTCAGTATGCAGAGAAGTGAGCCGTAATTGACATATACTGCATTCTTCTCATCTCCTGCAGTGTCTTGTGTTTGGACCAAAAAGCTGAAGCGGGTCTGAGAACTTCATTAGTTATTTGCCTTTTAACTTCCCTACGATACCATGACAGTAAAGCGGTCTGATTGCCAGAAGAAATACTCATGCTTATCACCCCCTAAAGCTTCTGAACCCATCAGATGTCACAAACTAGAGCCCCAGTCTTTGTTCCACAGGTCACTAAATGGATTGCAGTCAACGAGAGCTAATCTCGGCCATCTGACTCGTCCGGGCCTCGAGGGAAGATGCCAGCGCTCCGGTGGACAGATAATATGAGTTATTGTCTGAACCAGCGACGGCATGAACGAGCTTATCGAGGGTCTGCTAATCCCGTCAGAGCCCGAGAATTATGACAGGTCAGCGGTTGCCAAAACAATAGTCTTACGTCTGGCTTTCCTACGATTATTTACAGCGAGTCTTATCTCGTGTTTTGGATAAGCGTTTGCAGCGCTTGCTACTCCAGCTCTCCTCTCAAAACAAGACTTTAATGTTTTCAAGAGTAAAATATGACAACTCAGTTAGGAATAAATGTGTGCTTTGGCTTTGGTGCGTTAAACAAAAATCTTCATGGGATGTGTAAAGTGCATTAAGTTTAAAACAAAGGTTTCAGACAGAAAAATGAGCAGGAGATGCTTATTTTGTCTTGAGAAAGCCAACTTACTGAAAGCCTATTTAAACTTCTTCTTCTGAGACTAAATGATCAACTCTAACTCCTCCTAGAGATTTAACTCTACAAGTTAGTAGTAATTTGCTAAGCATGCTAACGTGCTACTAACATGCTAATCATGCTAGAAACATGCTATCAACATGCTAGTAACATGCTTGTCATGATAGAATCATTCTAACAACATGCTAGTAACTGATTAATTATGCTAGAAACATGCTAGTAACATGCTAATCGTGCTAACAACTTGGTAATCATGCTAGCAACATGCTAGCAATATGCTGGTCATGATAATCATTCTAACAACATGCTAGTAACTCGTTAATTATGCTAGATACATGCTAGTTACATGTAAGTCATGCTAGGAACATGCTAGTAACTTGCTAATCATGCTAACGACAAGCTAGTAACATGTTAAGCATGCTAGAATCATGCAAGCAACATGCTAGAAACATGATAATCATGATAGAATGATACTAGCAACGTGCTAGTAACTTGCTATTTATGCTAGAAACATGCTAATCATGCTAGTAACATGTTAAATTATCATAGACTAAATTATCAACTCTAACTCCTAGAGATTTAACTCTACAAATTAGTAGCAACTTGCTAATCATGATAACAACATGCTAGTAACCTGTTAATCATGCTAGAATCATGCTAGCAACATGCTAGTAACATGGTCATCATAATAGATTCATGCTATCAACATGTTAGTAACTTGCTAATTATGCTAGTAACTTGTTAAGCATGTTAACATGCTTATCATTCTAGAATCATGCTGGAAACATGCTATCAACATGCTAGTAACATGCTAATCATGTTACAATCGTGCTAGTAACATGCTAATAATTTGTTAATCATGCTAACAACACATTAATCATGCTAGAAACATGCTAGCAAAATGCTAATCATGTTAACAACATGCTAGCAACTTTCTAATTATGCTAACAACATGTTAGTAACATGTTATTCATGCTAGAATCATGTTAGCAACATGATAACCATGTTAGAAGCATGTTAATAACTTGCTAATCAGGCTAGCAACACATTGACAACATGCTGATCATGCTAGAAACATGCTAGCAGCATGCTAATTACGATATCAACATGTTAGCAAGATGGCAGTAACTTGCTTATCATTACAGCAACATGCTAGTTACATGTTAATCATGCTAGTAATGTGCTAGTAATGTGCTAGAATCATGCAAGCAAAATGCTATCAACATGCTAGTAACATGCTAACCATGCTAGACTCATGCTAATAACTTGCTAATCAAGCTAGCAACACATTGACAACATGCTGATCATGCTAGAAACTTGTTAACAACAAGGTAATCATGCTAGTAACATGCTAGCAGCATGCTAATTACGATATCAACATGTTAGCAACATGGCAGTAACTTGCTTATCATTACAGCAACATGCTAGTTACATGTTAATCATGCTAGTAATGTGTTAGTAACTTGCTAATGATGCTAACAACATACTAGAATCATGCAAGCAAAATGCTATCAACATGCTAGTAACATGCTAATCATGATAGAATCATGTTAACAACATGCTAGTAACTTGCCAATTATGCTAGAAACATGCTAATGCTAACTTATTATTCATCCTAACCACATGCTAATAATCCTAGAAACATGCTAGCAACATGCTGTTAGCAACATGCTAGCAACTTGTTAATCATAGAAAAAACATGCTAGTAACTTGCTAATTATGCTAACAACGTGGTAGTAACATGTTAATCATCCTAGAATCATGCTAGCAACATGCTAACCATGCTAGACTCATGCTAATAACTTGCTAATCAAGCTAGCAACGCATTGAAAACATGTTGATCATGCTAGAAACATGTCAACAACAAGGTAATCATGCTAGTAACATGCTAGCAGTATGCTAATTATGATTGCAACACGTTAGTAAGATGTGAATCATGTTAAAAACATGCTAGCAACATGGTAGTAACATCTAATCTTAAACTTTAAACTACTTTAAACTGAAAACCTTCAAACTTCTAGCTTTCAAAACTTTTTCTAGCTTCCTGTTTTAGCTTTGTCAAACCAACTTCACAGTTTGTCTTGACGAACTTTCTTATCTAGTTCAGACTGTAACTGTAGCCAAAATAACAAAACAGATAATCAACATTTGTTTATTTTGCGCTGTAAAACCAGAAACATCCTGCAACATTCAACACTTCTTGATGTAGATAGAATAGCTTCACTGATTATGCTATAAAGTGACAATGCAAGTGCAGAGAACACAGATTTAAAAGAAAAGCTCTGATTGGAGGATTTGAATTAAATCTGGCAACCACAAAGGTGAATGCTTGCGTACCTTGCAAGATAATGTAGATTCCCAAATTAAAATGAAACATTTCAGCCGTACTGGGTTCGATAAAAGTCCTTTAACTGTATAAATAAAGGTAATCTGGAGTTCAACCCTGCAGGTCATGTGCGGTTTCTTGTGTGTTTCTCAGTAAGTCTTTACACTGAATCGAGTCTCTGCAGTCCTTGATCTAAACCCTGATGAGAAGTTCGGTGAAAAACCACCAGCGTTTCGCAGCAGACGACCTCAGCGGTGGCGTGCGGAGAGGCCACGGGTTCAGCTCGACCACATCTGCTGTTCTGAGGCCTGACATGAAAGAGCTTCAGCCGCTTGATCACTACATCAGCTTCACACCTACAAAGTGAGCTTTATTTGCATAGAAAGACGACAGATATTTTTATTTTATTGTTTTCGAACAGGTACTGGCTTATTAGGCTGCTCAATCAAACAGGTGAATGTTTTGAGGTGTGTAATCCTGCATATAAATCATGTTTTGATTCTTATTTTGACCATCACAGCCAATGAAAAGGTCTGCTAAATGTGTCAAAATCAGCCTGAGGAGCTCAAGATGAACTCTTCAACTCTCATCGGCTCTAGTTACAGATTCATTATAGACCTGCTCAAATTACCACTCGAATAAAAGATCTCATTGTGATGTGAGTTGTGTTAGTTATCGCTCGCTGCACCTTACACGCCTTCTGATGTTAAACATGAGCTTGCAGGAAAGGTTTTTGACATCTTCATCATTGTTTTATCTCCTGCAGCTAAAAGCAGCAGGTGTTTCAAAACAAGAACGTCATGCTGGATGAACGGCGGCTACGAAAAAGGTTGAATGTACATTGTTTAGAAGTTTTTATTAAGTTGTGGCAATGCGTCACCAAAATTCATTTTATTTATTATTTTTAAAATTTTAATAAATATTTAGTAGTTTTCAAGTTGTGACAGTGCACTACAACATATTTCATCTAAATTATTTTTATTTATTATTTTACTATTTTTAATAAATATTTAGTCTTCTCAGGTTGTGGCAGTTCAACATATTTGATCTTTTTTTTTATTATTTTACTATTTTAATAAATGTTTAGTCTTTTCAGGTTGCAGCAGTTCACTACAACATATTTGGCATTAATTGTTTTATTAATTATTTTTATATTTTTAATTAAAAAAATGTTTTCAGGTTGTGGCAGTGCACTACAAAATATTTATATGTTATATTATAATGTATATATATATGTATATATATATACATATATACATACATGTATATATATATATATATTTTTTTTTTTTAACAAATATTTAGTCTTCAGGTTGTGGCAGTGCACTATTACATATTTGACATTAACTGTTTTATTAATTATTTGTATATTTTTTTCTTAAATATTTATTCTTTTCAGGTTGTGGCAGTACACTACAACATATTTAATCTTAGTTATTTTTATTTAATAATTTTATATTTTTAATAAATATTTCGTCATTTCAGGTTGTTGCAGCATACTACAACATATTTGATCTAAATTATTTGTATTTATTGTTTTTATATTTTTAATAAATATTTAGCCTTTTCAAGCTGTAGCAGTTCACTACAACATATTTAATGTTTAGGTTTATTTATTATTTTTTATATTGAATAAAAATTTAGTGGTTTTTTTTTTTATTTGAAACCATTTTCAATCAAATAACAAATAACGTGACACATTGGACAGAAAATTTTTAAGTAGAAAAACTGAAATTGTATTTTCGTGTAATTTTATTTACTAATAAATATTATTTATTTTGATCTACCTTTGTTTATATTATTTATCAATGGGCATTATTATTAATATTACTTGTAATATTTGTAAATATTTCACTATTTTAATGTAAAGTTTGAGGAAATCCATTTTTGTGAAGGCATGTTTTTTTAAAAGTTCAACACATGCATGATGTTTCCAAAGTCAATGAGTAATCATGTGAAATAATCCTGATCTCAGTATCGACCGCAATAACCATAATTATGATTTCTGCCATAATGGAGCAGCTCTAGTTTATTTTACGTGCTCGTGAAGCGACTCGAACCTGATCCGCAGATGAGAAGTGGCTCATATCGCAGTAATCGCACACGCACGCTGGCGTCCAGGTGGAGGTGCGGCGGCTGCCAGCGGTTGTGTTGCGCCACAGCTGTCAGGACCTGCAGGAGGTGGAGACGAACGGCTCCACAATCTTGTTTATGGCCATCAGGGCTTGGCTGCAGCCGCTCAGGCGATTGTTTGAGGAGCTTTGGACGACGGCCAAGCGAGAGCTAGGAGGGAGAGACGGGGGAGGACAGGAAAGAAAACAAAAAGTTTCATTTGTTAACTAGCTGGGAAACAGGCTTGACTGTCAAAAGCAATAGATTATTAGCTAAATTAAATGTTTGAAATGAAGGATCCTGAAACTTACTGGTGCATTTAACACATTTCTGCTGCTGTTATTTAACACACACACTCTTGTTCTCCACACTTTAGTTATTCATGTTCTATTTGAACTGTGTAGAAACCATAGTAGTTTTTAACCAGAAATTGCTAGTAAATACTAACTACAAAGAAACTGCAACTGATGCATTCAATTAAATGTGAAATTGTGACGTCGAAAAACTGAAATCTTGTAAAACATTAATAATCACAGTTACATGTTACAGTAATGCAGTTCCTGTTCTTCCCCTCATTCCCTTTGTCTTATCAGTGATGTACTGCTCACTGAATCTCACAAACACACACACACACACAGGCTGAAGTGGACCGGCTCTGGCCTGCGGGCGCGTCTGCTTCATCTGTCCAATCGTGAGACACGCGCCAGCAGAACTCGCTCTAATTACTGCTGGAGAGATTCGTTTGACTGCAGCTCCTGCCAACACTGAGAAACTCCAGCATCCACATGTGTCTGCAGCTCCCACAAACACAACATCTGATCGGGTTTGAGAGCAGCGCGGTGAAATCTATGGAAGCCCGTTTGTGCCACAGGATAAACTGCAAGTTGATATCTCACAATTCTGAGAAAACAAGAATTGTAAGACATAAACTCAGAATTGTTTTAAAAAAAAAGTCAGAACTGCAAGATATAAACTTTTTTTTTCTTGCAATTCCATGTTTACATCTTACAATTTCAAGCTGTTTATATCTCACAAATCTGTTTTTTTTCCCATCATGGAATACAAAATAGAAAAGATAACTGCGACTGTATCACGCAATTTAAACGTTTTCTGAAATGTAATTTTTGAAATTGCAAACATTTCACAATCGTCTCATAATTATGACTTTTTAATCGCTAGTCTGAGTGCACATTTTGCAATACTGAGATTATATCTGACAATTCAGTTTTTTTTTTTAAGAGGTAATTGCGACTTTTTTTTCTCATAATATAAAGTCCAGTTCTGAGGAGGGAAAAAAAGACTGATATGTTTACACAATTACAAATTTATATATTACAATCCTGACTTTATAATTCACAATTTGTGAGTGGATATCTCACAATTCTGCAAAAATAATAATTGTAAGACATAAACAACAGTTCTGAGAAAAAAAAAAAGTCAGAACTGCAAAATATAAACTTTTTTTTCTTGCAATTCACATGGAATTACATCTTACAATTTCAAGTTGTTTATATCTCACAAATTTGTTTTTTTCCACCATGAAATACAAAATAGACAGATAACTGCGACTTTATCACACAATTTAAAAATTACAAATTACTCAATTTGAAATTACAAAAATCTCAAAATTTCAAAATCTTCTCATAATTATGACTTTTTAATCGCTATTCTGAATGAACATTTTGCAATACAGAGATTATATCTGACAATTCTGTTTTTTTAAAGAGGTAATTGTGACTTTTATTCTCGCAATTCTGACTTTTTTTTCTCAGAATATAAAGTCCAGTTCTGAGAAGAGAAAAAAAGACTGATATGTTTACAGAATCTCACAATTCGGAGAAAAAAAATCAGAAATACGAGTTAAGTCGCAATAACCTTTTTTAAAATGTTTTATTCAGTGGTGGAAACGGGCTTCTATAGAATTGTGAGATACAAACTCACATTTTTTTTTTTTTTAAGCTTTTTTAGCTTTTATTATGACAGGACAGATCAGAATGGACAGGAAGCAAAGTGGATGAGAGATAGGGGGCAGGATCGGGAAAGGTCCTCGAGTCGGGATTCGAACACAGGGCGCTCGTAGCGCAACGGCGCACTTCCCACAAAGCTGTCAAGCCGACTACAAACTCGTAGTTTTGAGGAAAAAAAAAAAAGTCAGAACTATGAGAACTATTTTTTTCCTGCAATTCCAAGTTTACATCTCACAATGTCATGTTTACAGAGTTTAAATCTCACAATTCAGTTTTTTTTTCCCCACCATGGAATAAAAAATAAATAAGATAAATGTGACTTTTATCACACAATTGAAACGTTTTCTCACAACTGTGAGCTTACATTTCAAAATCTTCTCACAATTATGATTGTTAAATCGCTATTTTGAGTGAACATCTCACAATAATGAGATTATATCTCTACTCTTCACAATTGTTTTTTTATTTTGTTTTTTACCACTGAATAAAAAAAAAAAAAAAAAAAAAAGTTTGACTTTTTACCTCACAATTCTGACTTTTTTCTTGCAATTGCAAGTTTATATTTTGCAATTCTGACTTTTTTCTCAGAATTTTGAGTTTATATCTTGCAGTTCTGAGAAAATAATAATTGTAAGACATAAACTTTGTGAGATACAAACGTGCAGTTTTGAGAATAAAAAGTCACTCTTTTTTCTTGCAGTTCCAGGTTTACAGAGTTTATATCTCACAATTCTGTTTTTTTAGTTTCCACCACAAATAAAAAAAAAAAAAAAAAAATTTAAAAGGACTTTTATTGCACAATTGAGACTTTTTTTCCTCAAAATTCTTCTCACAAGTCACAACTATGATTTTTTTAAAATCACAATTCTGTGTACATCTCACAATCAAGACTTTCTTCCTACTTTTCTTCTCCAAATTTTGACTTTTTTTTTCAGCCACAGAATATAAACTAAAAAAAGTTGTGCTTTTTTAAATTATGACTTTTTTCTTGCAATTCTGAGTTATTATTACCCTTATTATTATTTCTCACAATTCTGAGATTATATCTTGAAATTCCAAAAAAAAAAAAAAAAAAAAAAAAAAAATGAAATTGCAAAATGCAAACTTGGAATTGCAAAAACAATTCTGCAAATTCTGTGATTATATCTTGTGAGTTCATATGTCACAATTCTGAGTTGATATCTCACAATTATTAGTTTTTCTCAGAATTGTGAGATAAAAAGTTTCAATTCTGTTGCAGAAAGAAGCTTCCATAAAAATCAGCCATCTCTAATGGCACCAGCGCATGAGTCCCACGGAGGAGGTCAGCGGGTTCATAATGGCTCCGCTGGAGGGTTTTCAGTGTGCGTGCGTGTGTGTGTGTGTGTGTGTGTGTGTGTGTTTGCCACAGCTGTGAGAGGGAGTGACTTGCAGAACTCAGCAAACACCCACCGACTCCCTCTGACCGCTGCATGCGCTCCATATGTGATGCATCCAGTGCCTCAAACAACTCGACTGACCCCATACTACTAATACTAAACGTTGTGTTATGAAATGAGTTAAGAGCTATTTAAGTAATGAAACTCCATAATCATCAGTGTTAGACATGCGCATGGATTTATACAGAAGAGACAGTGAAATATTCAAAATAAATCATGGTTCACTGAATCCTGTGTCTATTTCATTGTTTTACACTGACTGTGCAGTGATTCACTGTGTGTGTGTGTGTGTGTTTGTGTTTCACCACAAGACAGATGTGCAAATAAAGTCTGACTAAGTAAATGTTTTAGTAAAACACTGAAATTAAAGTTTACATTAAACTGAAAATTGTTTATTTAATCATCACTCCATAATTTCATTTCATAATCAGCTCTCAAATAAAAACAGTTTACCTAAACGTTTTAATGATATAATCACATTTCTACACTCCAGTTCGTTGTTGGAATATAAACACTGAAATGGTGGTTGTAATAAAAACTTGTTTACATGACAGATATATTCAATAACGAACAGATTAAGCATATAAAAAATATGTGAATATATATTAATCAAACTGCTATTTTCAAGTTTCATGTCTTTTCTGAGGTAAACATTACAACGTTACCTGATAACAAGCTGTTTTCTTCACTTGACACAACGCTTTTAATTCAGAACCAAAACACTGCGCGTCATCAAACGCAAAACAAAACGCGAGTCGCGTGTTGCCAAGTCCGCGGTTTTAACACTGTTGCCGCGGGTTGTTTTGCATGTCTGCTGGTTGTAGTGACCACAATAACGTGATATTTAGCCGCTGAAATGCCAGTTTTACCACGGGAACCCCGCCAAAAAACTTGATTTTACCCCCCAGGAAAGCGATTTTAAACACGATTGGGCTAGTTTTGAGTAGCAATTGGGTGGGTTTTGTTGTGAAAACCTGGCAACCGGGTTCCCGCGGGACGCAACGCAAATCTCGTGGAAGGTCCAAAAAAAAAAAAAAAAAAAAAAAAAAAAAAAAAGCACGAGTCCTACCGCGATTTGGCGCGTAACAATGATGGAGTTACACAATCATTAGGCTTGTTGCGGTGGTCGGTATTACACAGTGTTTGGGCGTACATCGATTACATTACTTGCCCACCGCGGCACTGTCGCATTGCATTTTTTATAGAAATAAAAATAATTAATTTGAGCTGGAAAACATAAGCCACGATTCTAAGCTGAAAGTGCTTGCCCTACAGTCAGGGTTGCCAGGTCTGCCTGACAAATCTAGCTCATACCCACTGTTGCCAAGTCTGTGGTTTTCACGTGGAATTGGCTTCTTTAACACTGTCGCCGCGGGTTGTTTTTCACGTCTGCGGGTTGTAGTGACCACAATAACGTGATATTTAGCTCCTGAAATGCGAGTTTTACTAGGGGAACCCCGTCAAAAAATGTGATTTTACCCCCAGGAAAGCAATTTAAAATGCAATTGGGCTAGTTCTGAACAGCAGTTGGGCTGGTTTTGTTGTGAAAACCTGGCAACCGGGTTTCCGCGGGACCCCACGCAAATCTTGCGGGAGGACAAAAAAAAAAAAAAAAAAAAATAGTGTGAGTCCCGCCATACACTGTAAAATCCAATAGTGTACCTTACTTGTATATAATTAGTTATCTTTACTTAGTTGCTCTACTTACTAGGTTTTATCAAGTTACAGCTAATTTCAAGGCGAAAAAAACAGTTTACTTGCTGCTTTGAGTAAGGCTTACTTAAAATATTCAAGTAGTCACAACAAAACCAATGACATGAATACACCAGTGAGAGGCAGCAGTGCGCTAATGTGTTGCTAATGTGCAACAAAACCACAGAAGAAGAAATTAGGACAGTTAGAGCATGCGCAACAAGCAATGTTTTGAATTTGTGCTGACATCGGTTGGCTCCAGCTAATTGGCGAAGAATTTGCTGAAACTGGGAAAAGAAGCAGAGACTGCTTGCATTTTTACCTCTGGACAAAGACACTAAGGTAAGTTATCAAAAAAATAATTGTGTGTAAATGTGTCTTTGTGTCTGCTGCTAATTTTAACTGACTTAGCCCTATTTTGTGCATGGGCTGCATGTAAAGTAGACAAAAGACAAGTGATTCTGTTTACACTAGATGCTTTTTTACTTTTACAAATGTAAAACTTTGTAGTTAGTTTTCTGTTTTGCCCAGAGTTGATGCCGCAAACCCATGTTGATTTTAAGTTAATTTTTCAATTTACAATTTTATCATCATATATGTTTTAATACGTCACAATTATTGCCATTGCATGATTAAACCTTTGTGGTTTAAATTAAATGAGCTCTTTGTGTCACAGTAATTGTTATTTCTACAGTAATACAGAGGAAATGCTGCTTTTGAATTGATTTTATGACTGTGGCCTCAAATAGATATGTATAGAAATGTGGACACTTTCTTTCTTTCTTTCTTTCTTTCTTTCTTTCTTAATGTAACCCTTCTAAAACATGCAACTATCAAGGAATGAATGTGTCTGTAATCTTGAAGCTACAACACTAGTGTAACTTACTTTTATTTGTCATATTTAGGACAAGTGTTTGTGGCAACTGCCTTCTCTGAACAGCAGTCTCATCAGCACAGGCCTCAGTACATTGGAGGTGAGATATTTCAAGCTAATACACAGCAGTACAGCAGTTTTTTTTTTACTCAGTATTCACTGTGCTACACTATTTACAATTTCATTTAAAAAAAGTCTTGCATATGCAGTATACCTCTAACCACTTTTATTTTTTTTTTTTTTTTTTTTGCAGATTTAAGAGGACACTTCACACCCTACAACCCCTAAAATGTATGTTGCTACGTTAATTGTTTTCAAAATTTTTAAAATAAACAGTTAATGACCTCTTTATTGACACTTTGACAAAAACATTTGTACTGTAACACTTGAATGACTTTTTTTTTTTCTTTTTTTTTTCTTCTAGAACCCAGATTTGACAGCACTGCACACCCATCTCGGGCCTTCCTGTTTCATTATGCGATTACCCCAGATACTTCTACTACTAACCCGCTTTGTGAGTTCTAAAAAAAAAAAAAAAAAAAAACACCTTAAACAAACACTTAATTGTGTGAAAATGTAATGTGTATTTGCTCTTATATTACTGAGACTCTTCTATAAGATTATTGTTGATTATATACCTCGTTCACCCAAAAAAGAAAACTATGCCATTTAATCTCCCTCATGTCATTCCAAAATGAACAAAAGTCATGGGTGAGTAAATGATAACAAATTAAAATTTTTGGTGAAGCAGGCAGGACAGATAACACTGACAAATAACCATCACATTGCCCTACTTAATATTTTATTTGTTTGTTTTTTATGCAGGTGTCTGATGTTGATCCAGTCCGGACACTAATATGTGTTGGATTGCTGACCATCATTGAAGATGATGTATTTCTCCAAATCTTCTCTGCCTTGACCCTGTGTCTTCTGCCATCATTGTTCAGGGTGGTACTGCAAAGAACAGTCTGTAGAATCTACATCAACTGTTTGCTTCTGGAATGTCATTTGGTACATTTGGATTACTGCTACATTTGGATTGACCTAATACCATGAAAAACACTTGGAGATTCATTCAAAGTGTGGTGCTTTACTTGGGACAAAACAAAACCCTGAAACTAAAGTGACTTTTTGAACTTTAATTATATAAACCATTGGCAACGTGTGCAGCCTACCCAGTGCCATACTTAAACTCATCCTCCTACTGCTACCTCCACTTCTTACACTAAGCATACCCTAAATCAGATTGTTGTTGGTTTGTATCAGATTGTTGTTGGTTTGTGTAATACATTACCTTTCACTTTGAATTGTCACTGCCTTAAATTTATGTGTCATATGAATGGAACATTGTTTTCATTAATTTGTAATGGATTTTTTAAGCACTTAAGTTACTAGACTAGTTAAATTACTAGTTACTATTACTACTTAAATTAATAGTTAGTAATTTAAGTGCTTAGTTGCATTTACTTGAACAGAAATCTAATTTATTGCTAAAACCATGCAAACCGATAGCTTTAAATAAACCAAGTAAGCATTACTCTAGCACCAGAGTAACGCTTACTTGATTTATTTAAGGCAATCGGTTTGCATGGTTTTAGCAAGTAAATTAGATTTCTGTTCAAGTAAATACAACTAAGTGATTCTGAGTTACCAGAACTTGCGTGTAAGTTTACAACACTAAATAAACCCTTGTATGTACAAAATACTGTTCTTATTTCACTTTACTTGGTTTTTTCAAGGCAATCGGTTTGCATGCTTTTTTTAAGTAAGGTTTACTAATTAGAATTTACAGTGTACCACGATTTGGCGCGTAACAATGCTGGAGTTACACAATCATTAGACTTGTTGAGGTAGTCAGTATTACATGGTGTTTGGGCGTACACCGATTACATTACTTGCCCACCGTCGTACTGTCGCTTTGCATTTTTTATAGAAATAAAAATAATTAGTTTGAGCTGGAAAACATAAGCCACAATTCTAAGCTGAAAGTGTCTGCCCTACGGTCAGGGTTGCCAGGTCTGCCTGACAAAACTAGCCCATACCCAGTGTTGCCAAGTCTGTGGTTTTCCCGCGGAATTGGGCTTCTTTAACACTGTCTGCTGGTTAAAGTGATCACAATAAAGTGATATTTAGCCCTTTGAATGCGAGTTTTACAAGAGAAACCAAAAAATGTGAATTTTACCCCCATGAATGCAGGTTTACCCCCTTTGAAACACGATTGGGCTAGTTTTGAGTAGCAATTGGGCGGGTTTTTGTTGTAAAAACCTGGCAATCCTGAATCTTGCGGGAGGTCAACAAAATATAATGCGAGTCCCTCCATACTGTGATTTGGTGAATAACAATGATGGAGTTACACAATCATTTAGGCTTGCTGTGGTTTGGGCGTACACCGATTACATTACTCGCCCACCGCGGTACTACCCTTAATGATGGGAACCAATTGCTTCGCAAAATGATTCACTGTTTCAAAGCACTCGAAATACCACACGCTAGTGATGCCTGCTGGTCAAAAGTGTACTAATGCAACAGTAACTCAAGCTAAAACATGCATAAAAACAACTTTTAAAAACCCATTGCAAATGTTTTTATCATTTTAATTACACAATTGGCTTATTTAAAATGTCTACAAATTGATGAAACTGATCCGAGATCAGGTAAAAACCATAGATGCTGGTTCAATGGTTTGCCCCAACAGTTATGAAGTAATGAAGCCTCATTTACTGAAATCACGTGACTTTGGCAGTTTGAAAAGCAACCATCACTACTCCCCCCACCGTCATTTCGCTTTTTTATAGAAATAAAAATAATTTAGTTGGAAAACGTACACTACAGTTCTAAGCTGAAAGTGTCTGCTCTGCTCCATACTGCCAGGGTTGCCAGGCCTGTGTGACAAAACTGGCCCATACTTTTGAAAAGCTCAATGACCATATTCAAATTATCAAAATGCAAAATATGTAATTTCCATTCCTAAAATATATATTTTACAGTCACTTTTATGCACATTGATCAGGCACACAAGCTTAAAGTGGCCTTCCTTAATAAAACGTAATGTCTATCACAGTTTTATCATAAGTAGACTGCAAAATATTTCAAAACTAGTATTTTAGTCAATTTTTTTTTACCTACTGGAACAATCAGTTTAAAAGTAGCCTAATTTCGCGGAAAAATGGCAGACTTGGCAACTTGGCAACACCAGCTGCGGGAGTCAGATTTGCAGTGTTGCCAAGTCTGCGGTTTTCCTGCAGAAATGGGCTACTTTAACTCTGTTGCCACGGGTTGTTTTTTATGTCTGCGGGTTAAAGCGACCCAGAAAAAGTGATATCCAGGGGAACCCCACCAAAAATGTGCATTTTATCCCGACAAAGGGATAAAATGAGGGATCCCCCTCGAAATGGAATTGGGCTAGTTTTGAGTAACAGTTGGGCGGGTTTTGTCGTGAAAACCTGGCAACCCTGCAGATTTGACTGAACACGGGTGGAGAGTAAGGAGAGATGACTGACAGACCATGCTGGAGGATTTGTTGCTCAACAAATCCTGAGCTTACTGACAAATATCTGATCTTGTAAAATGGGCTACTTTACACAGAGTGCGCACAAAATCGAAAGTGAAAGTAAACAACGAGCGCTGATTCAAAAGCGATTTCAACAGTCTGCATATTGATTGCGCAAAAACTGAATATTTGTGGAAGTGGTCTGTAATGGTCAGCCATAGCAAAATTAAGAAAACAGTCCCGCAGAGGGATCTAGTTCGAGGTAGAATGACTTCTGTAAATAAATATAAATGTAACACACCCAAGTGTGTTTATATAATAGGCTATATATGTAGTATTAATTTAATTATTATAAAATATTTGAAAATGCTAAATTGAATGTAATTTTATATCTGATGTGTATTTTATCTTACTTAACTGCAATTTTGATAGTGGCATTGTAACTATTAATTTAATTAATATAAAATGTCATTTGAAAGTGCTAAATTGAGTGATAATTGTCTGTTGCAATGTTAAATATTAAACTAATTAAACTCAATAATAATCATTTTGTAAAATAAATCAAACAGAAGAGCACAGGAATGCATGAACTGATCAAATGTACATATTGAATGCAGTGTAAGTGGCAAAAGCATGATGTAAATGTCACTTGGGTTCAGGGCTTGTGTTTTGACTGTCTCTGAATGTGAGTTCATAGACGTGAGCAGAACCAGTTGAGCCGGTCTGGTTCAGACGCTGTAATCTGCAGGTTTTGGGCTGATGGCAGCACGTCTGCAGCTCTCAGCTACTTTTAGATCGTTTCAAATAAATGAGCAGCCAAACAAACAGAGTGAGTCAGAAATCTTTGCCGAACGCTTTGTTTTGGATACAACACCTCAAACACTACCTCAAACACCACCACCAAAACAGTATGGAGAAGATAGGCGCTCGCTACCGGCTTAATATAGCATGAACAGAGACTGTGTTTATATGAGGATCTTCTCACGGAGCCTCCAGGCCATACGACACACACGCACACACACGCACGCACACAGATGCTGCAGAGTTAATGAAGTGGTTTCCTGTTACTCCTCTGCCATGCTTTGGCTTTTCTCTCGTGTCTCGGCAGGGCAAAACAAAATAAAAAACTAAACTGCAGTTCTGCACCGTATCAGCTGTGCTTTATTAAAGCAATCAGAATCTGTGATATGATGTTAATTCCTGTGGAAAATTAGTTATCAGTTATGATGAAAGTCATCAGGTTTCTGTAACATGTAAAAGTTTGCTGATTTACTACTTTTACATGGTTGTGGCACGATATAAACTCTGTGACAGCGATTTTGTCACATTTTTCTCACGTTACCTTATACAAAAGTCTGGTTAAAATGTGGTTATACTTTCAAAACCATGTGTTTTAATGTTTATCATGCAGTGTTTTGCCCCACAGGACCCATTATGAGAACATTTTCATCAAGATAAAGTCAAAATTCTATGCAAGCTTATTTTCGCCACATAAGAAAAAAAAACATGCTTTGGTAAATCCTGATTATGACGTACTATGAAACGTCAAAAACGATAAAAAGTGAAATATTATGACAAAAAAGTAAATTTTGAAATAAAAGTTGAAATTATGTTATTTAAAAAACTATGACTTTTCATTTTTATGTCATAATTTTGACATGAAAAGTCATAATTATGAGACAAAATGTCCAAGTTACGACATACCAAGGTCATAAATTTAAGAGAAAAGTCAAAATTATGAGATTGAAACTCACAACTATGAGATAAAAAGTCAAAACTATTACACAAGTCATAATTAAAATCTGACATAAAAATCTGTCAAAACTGACATAAAAAGTACATTTTGGAATAAAAGTTGACATTTTGACACAAAAAGTCATAATTATGAGATAAAATGCCCAAGTTATGACATACCAAGTCATACATTTGGGATAAAAAGTCATAATTATGAGACAAAAAGTTTAAATTGCGTTTAAATTACAATTATAAGATACAAAGTCAAAACTATGACATAAGTCATAATTAAAATGTTAAGACTACGACAAAAAGTATGACATTAAAAGTAAATTTTGAAATAAAAGTTGGAATTTTTACACAAAAATCATAAATTTTAGATAAAATGTCATAATTATGAGATAAAAAGCACAAGTCATAATTAAAATGATAAAACTACAACAAAAAGTAAATTCTAAAATAAAAGTTGAAATTTTGTCATTATAAAAGTTGAAATTATGACTTTTCATGTCAAAACTATAATTAAAATGTCAAAACCGACATAAAAGTACATTTTGAAATTAAAGTTGAAATTTTTACATAAGTCATAATTATGAGATCAAATGTCCAAATTATGACACACAAACCATAAATTTGAGATAAAATGTCCAAGTTATGACATGCGAAGTCATAAAGTTAAGATTAAAAGTAATAATTATGAGATAAAAAGTTTAAATTATGAGAGAGAAACTCATAATTACAAGATAAAATTGCCTGTGTCAGAAATTCTGAAATAAAAGTTGAAATTATGACTTTAAATATAAATGAAAAGTCATAATTATGAGACAAAATGTCCAAGTTACGACATACCAAGGTCACAAATTTAAGATAAAAGTCAAAATTATGAGATAGAAACTCACAACTATGAGATAAAAAGTCTAAACTATGACACAAGTCATAATTAAAATGTCAAAAGTGACATAAAAGTACATTTTGAAACAAAAGTTGAAATTTTGACATAAAAGTCATAATTATGAGATAAAATGTCCAAATTATGACATACAAAACATAAATTTGAGATAAAATGTCCAAGTTATGACAAGTCATAAATTTGAGATAAAAAGTCATAGTTATAAGACAAAAAAGTTAAAATTATGAGAAAGAAATTCATGATTACGAGATAAAAAGTCAAAACTATGACACAAGTCATAATTAAAATGTCAAAACTATGACATTAAAAGTACATTTTGAAATAAAAGTTGGGATTTTGACACAAAATGTCATTTTAGATTAAATGGCATAATAATGAGATAAAAAAAGTTTAAATTAAGAGACAGAAACTCATAATTATGAGATAAAAAGTCAAAACTATGACACAAGTCATAATTAAAATGTCAAAACTATGACAAACAGTAAATTCTAAAATAAAACTTGCAATTTTGTCATTATAAAAGTTAAAATTATGACTTTTCATGTCAAAACTATGATAATTAAAATGGCAAAACTGACATAAAAGTACATTTGAAAATAAAAGTTGAAATTTTGACACAAAAAGTCATAATTATGAGATAAAACATAATAAAACATAAATTTGAAAAAAAAGTCCAAGTTATGACATACCGAGTCATAAATTTGAGATAAAAAAAAAAAAATCATAATTATGAGATAAAACGTTTAAATTATGAGAAAGAAACTCATAATTATGAGATATAAAGTCAAAACTATGCCAAAAAGTAAATTCTGAAATAAAAGTTGAAATTATGACTTTAAATATACATGAAAAGTCATAATTATGAGATTAAATGTCCAAGTTAAGAGATACCAAGTCATAATTATAAGACAAAAAAAAGAAACGTATGAGATATTTATTATATTTATCCTATTTATGACATACAAAGTTGAAATTGATATATTATCATAAATATGAAAAAGTCACAAAAAGTCATAATTATGGCATAAAAAGTCAAAATTGTAAGATAAAAGTAAAAAAAAAAAAAAAAAAACATAAATATGGTGTACCAAAGCGTATTTTTTTCTTATGTGGCAGAAATGTTCTTCCATAAAATTCAGTTCAGTCCAAATCAATTCAATCCAATCCACACCACACTCTATTAGTCTCTTATATTGAAACTGAAACAGTCGTTTAACCGAACACTAACCAAAAACCAGCAAAATCACATTAGTAGTGAAAGAAACATCAGATACGAGCTCAAGCATGTGATGAAAAGTTCCGTGAGATGTGATCAAACAGCATTTGCTACAGTCAGTCACAAACTGCTATTTGCGCTTCTGACTGAACGAGTGCAAGTTTTAAAGACAGTAATTAAGCAATTGCCTCCCAGTGTGTGTTCTGTGGTTTGTCAGTACGAGGCGTGTTAAAGTGCCAACAGCCATTTCATATCGGCGAGCGAAAACAGTGATTGTTTTATTAAATATGGCATCAGGAAAAACATTAGCCATTCAGTCTCCTAAATAACACGTAGATAGAGACAGTAAAGGGTTAACGTGGAGGCGAGCTCGTGTTTTGATTGGCTCCTCAGACGTAAACAAGATCGGCACTTGTCGGCGACCCCGCGCCTGACCTCAGAGATAGACGCTGGAGCTAATGGCTGTCTCTTTCTGCGAGCGAACGGCTGGAGAACACAGGGGCCATTGTTTGTGAGGCAGAGCTGCCAAGACTCCATCCTCACTGAAAAGTGCTGAGCCAAGCAGAGCCGCTGCCGGAGGCGTTCAATCCCACAACCCCCTCCGTCAGGCCGTCTCTCTCTCCTGAAACAAACGCGCTGCAGACAACTTCATATGCTGCTCCTGACACTTACATAGCTACAAAATGCATTTCTAATTTTACCCCTGCGAAGCCTGACATGAAATAATAGTCAGAGAAATCTAAGTTTACTGAAATTTTAAACATGGTTTTAAATTTTAAACATAGATATGGTTGATATAATTCACTTTTTTGAAGCACTGCAAACGGATCGTGTATTGCGAATCATTTGATTCAGATCTCGGAACGGGCTCATGAATCATTTGATTTAGATTGGAAAATCGCAAATCGCGAATCATTTGATTCATATCGGGATTCAGTTCGGAATCATTTGATTTAAGTCAAAACTATGACTAAAGTAATATCAAAATGATAATAATAAAAAATATTAAAATATTTTAATGAAGTACTAAAATGGCATAACTATGACATAAGTAAATTTTGAAATAAAAAGTTGAAATTTTTACACAAAAAGTCATAATTGTGAGATAAAATGTCCATGTTATGACATGAGACCAGTCATATTCTTGAGTTATGAGATAAAATGTCAAAAATTTGACATAAAAAGTATGTTTTGAAATAAAAGTTGAAATTATGTCATTAAAAAAGTTGAAATTATGACATGAAAAGTCATAATTATGAGATAAAATGTCCAAGTTATGACATACCAAGTCATAAATTTGAGATAAAAAGTCATAATTACGCAATAAAAAGTCAAAACTATGACATAAGTCATGAAACGATTCACTTTTTTGAAGCGCTCTAAATGGACTGGGAATCATTTGATTCAGATCGGCTCTTTAAATCGCGGATCGCGAATCATTTGATTTAGATCTCGGAACAGGCTCACGAATCATTTGATTTAGATTGGAAAACTGCGACTCACGAATAATTTGATTCATATCGGGATTCAGTTTGCGAATCATTTCATTTAGATCGGCTCTTCAAATTGCAAATAATTTGATTTAGATTGGAACATCATGAATCATTTGATTCATATTGGGACTTCAGTTTGCGAATCATCTGATTTATAGTGGAACTTCGGAGTGGGTTCGTGAATCATTTTATGAATTGAATGATTTGCGATCCGCGGATTTAGTTTGCGAATCATTTGATTTAGATCGGCTCTTCAACTCGCAATTCATTTGATTTAGATCTCGGAACGGGCTTGTAAAGCATATGATTTAGATTGGAACATTGTGAATCATTTGATTCAAATCGGGACTTCAGTTCGTGAATCGTCTGATTTATATCGGAACTTCGGAGTGGGTTCGTGAATCATTTTATGAATTGAATGATTTGCGATCCGTGATTTGAGTCCTTATCTGAAATTATGGTTCACAAATTATTATTCAGATTGGATTCGGGACTTTGAAGCACGGAATGCGAATCATGAGATTTAGTTTGGAACTTTGGAGCGGGTTCGCAAATCTTTTGATTCATATTGGATTGGTGCGTGTTCGCGAATCATTTGATTCAGATCAGGATACAGCAAATCTTTTTTTTCATTAAGGCAGTACAGTTATAAAAAACAAAACAAAGGAAAAAAGAAAGTATAAACAAATACAAATACCTATTTTAAACAAAATGTTTTGTTTAAAATAGGTATTTGTATTTTAAACAAAATATTTTATATTTTCAAAAAGTTTGCATGTGAAATCAAGAGTCAAACTAATAAAATGTCATTATGAAAGAAAAAAGGCATAATTATGAGATAGAAAGTCAAAATAATTACATAAAATGTCAAAATTATTATATTATGACATACTAAGTCAATAAATAATATTGAAATATTAAATGAAATATTAAATCACAATTTTAAAAATTAAGGTCACTTTTATGAGATAAAAGTCAAAATTATGATATGTCAATTATGAGTAAAAAAAAAGTAGTAATTATGATGCTAAATCACCATTTTGACATAAAAACAAGGTACGCACAATGCTTTAAGTACTTGAATTTGAAATTTAACACCTGAAAAACACTTGAAAATAGCAACGTTCCTGAAGAGGTACCTGAAAAGTGCTTGAATTATTGAAAGACAATGTATATATGAAATAAGTGTTAAATTTTTTTCAATAAGCACATATGTTTTGATGCAAAAACATTACAGTCATGATCACTTTCCTTAACTCAACAATAAGGTAATACACTTCAGCTGAACTGCAGCTCAAACTATTTCAAATCTAGTGAATGAAGCTACAAACTCCATCATAATGCACAATGTTTCCATCTAACATGTATTTTGAGCTGCAGCTCGTCATATTAATGGAGTGTTTCACTAGTTAGCAGTAAACCGGTTACCACACCTCAATATGGAGCAGATTTGTGTTGGAAATATGGATATTTCATTTGTAAACATCAGACTTGTTTCGCTTATTTCAGTTAATGTCATCAAACTAGCGAGATAAGACAGTAGTAGTGCTGACAGTGTCGTGTAAACATGACTGAACACGCGGAAAGAGGAGAAACAGACAAACCGAATCAACTGAGTGAGTCGTTTACGCTGGAACCGCTCTGAGTGATTCAAACTCGTGTTTTTCATCAAGCGATTCACTAGCAAAATCCATATCATTTTCGAATGAATCGCTTATAATGATTTGAAACGGAACTTTTCGAAACTCTGAATTATTTAAATCATTGTGTCGCAAAATAATTCACTGTTTCGAAGCGCTCCAAACGGATCGCGTATCGTGAATTTGATTCAGAAATCGGGACTTCAAATCGTTCCAATCATTTGATTTATATCAGAACATCGAAGCGGGTTCGCGAATCATTTCGCGAATTGAACAATTCGCGATCGCGCTCCGAGTCCTTAAATTTGCCTCTTACCTGAAATAGTTCGCGGGGCTTTGGAACGTGAATCGCGAATCATTTGATTTAGATCGGAACTAGAGCGGGTTCGCGAATCTTTTCATCTAGATCAAAACATCGGAGCGGGTTCGTGAATCATTTCGCGAATTGAATGATTCGCGATTCGCAATCCGCGCTCCGAGTCCTTAAATTCGCCCTTACCTGAAATGCGTTCTAAAGCCCCGCGAACCATTTGATTTAGATCGAAAGAGCGGGTTCGCGAATCTTTTGATTCATATCGAAACCTTGAAGCGCGGATCGTGAATCATTTGATTCAGATCGGGACCGAATTGCGGGTTCGCGAATCATTTCATTTAGATAAAAACATCGGAGCGGGTTCGCGAATCATTTCGCGAATTGAATGATTCGCGATTCACAATCCGCGCTCCGAGTCCTTAAATTTGCCCCTTACCTGAAATGTGCTCTAAAGCCCCGCGAACCATTTGATTTAGATCGAAAGAGCGGGTTTGCGAATCTTTTGATTCATATCGAAACCTTGAAGCGCGGATCGTGAATCATTTGATTTAGATCGGAACTGGAGCGGGTTCGTGAATAATTTGATACATATCGGAACCTTGGAGCGCGGATCGTGAATCATTTGATTCAGATCGGGACCGAATTGCGGGTTCGCGAATCATTTCATTTAGATCAAAACATCGGAGCGGTTTCGCGAATCATTTCGCAAATTGAATGATTCGGGATTCGCGATCCCCGCTCCGAGTCCTTAAATTTGCCCCTTACCTGAAATAGTTCGCGGGGCTTTGGAACGTGGATCGCGAATCTTTTGATTCATATCGGAACCTTGAAGCGCGCTTCGCAAAGCATTTGATTCGTCATTTTGCGAATTGAATGACTCGCGATCCGAAATGATGTCCTGAAATGATGGGTTCGAGGGGTTTTGGAGCGCGGATCGCGAATCATTTGATTCAGATCGGGAGTCCAGTGGGTTCACACAAAAAAAAAAAAAAAAAAAAAAAAAAAAAAAAAAAAAATTAATTAAACAATAGAAAACATGAAAAAATCAACACTGTACAGTTATACAAACAAAGAAAAAATTAAGAAAGTATATGCAAATACAAATCCCTTAAGAAAACTAACCTCAGTTTTACTATAGTAAAAGTGTTGTAACAATATATATATATATATTATATATTTTTTTTCTTTTTGCATAGGCTACTACAAATACCATTGTTAAAATATGGTTAGTGTAGCACAAGCATGGTTAATTTGTGGTTAGCATGGTTTAACCTTTTTTTTTTTTTTTGGAGTAAGCAATGTGTTGCCAGGTTAACAAATAAAATAAAATAAAATAAAATAATAAATTAATAAATTAAATTAAATTAAACAAATACCAAAAAAGTAATGCAATTATACCTTAGAAGACACATAGGACAAATATAAAGATATTGCTTTTTTGTTTTGTTTTGTTTTTTTTGTTCAGGATTAACAGAACTTTGTATAGTTTTAATGTAATTGTCTAGAGAGGTATAGAAGCAGATTTTTATTTATGTATGTGAAATTTAGTTAAGTTGTATTTTCCTATGTTCTCTTTTGAGTAGTCAGACAATCCAAAGAAAACAACGTGAGAAATTGAGAACAGATAAAAGATTAAGATAAAATAATTATTTATTAAGATAAAATAAAATATGATACAGGTGTTAAAGATTTAGATAAAATACCCTTTTGGATCAATTATCTGTATGTTGTTTTAGTATTTTTGATGACGGACTGAACTTTACTGACTTGTGTCAGAGATTTCATCACTAGCAGCACTAGTACTGCTGATACTAGTAAATAAAGAGTTCACTTTTAAGGTGGAAGACCTCTGTCACTCTCAGAAGGTCATTGGTGTTTTAATCAGCTCTTTATTTTACAGGAACATTACAATCATCTCCCTCCCGCAGCTGCACATCGAGCAAAGCAGTGACCTTATGAAAACCGACATTAATTCGGAAGAACCTTCCTGTTTGCCGTATAAATGGGTACGAGGCTCCAAACGGCCTGTAATATGCCAGCGGCTCAGGTCACGTGACGCGTGTGACAGGCGGTCATTAGTGTGGGCAGCAGCGTGGCTGAATTAATGACCTCGCTCTGGGAGAGGCAAACAGCGGGCAGTGGCGCTGCCAAACGCCTGGCTAGTTTCAGTCTCCAGCAGCCCCAATACTGAACAATTCATTACGCTTCCACACAACATGACGCCAATAAACAGCCTCAGGCTGCTGGACTCAAACTACTACATACTCATTACTTACACTAGTTGAACTGCTGTTAAGAACAGACACGAGTACACTGAAAAAAGACCATTTTCACTCAGAAATTGCTAGTAAAATTCACAAATAATTACAAAGAAACAGCACATTGAATTAAACATGACAGTAACTGAAATTAAGAAGAAATACAATAAAATATAAATATTGGATGAAAATTGTAAACTTAAAAAAAAATTAAATTATTGCCTTGGAAAATAACTGTAATAAGTTGAAGTGCAGAAATTACTAAAAATAAAACTAAACAAAAAAAAAATCCTATAAAAAGATAAAAGTGCATAAAAAAATCACTACAATTAAAAATAAAAATAAAAGTGAATTTAAAATATTAATACATACTGATATTATATAAATAATACTAAAACAACTCACCTGACAGTTCAGAATTAAAATTATTTTGTTAATTCTGAAAAAGTAAACAAGAAGTAGAAAAAACTGAAATAATATTTTCTTGTAAAACATACTCCAAAAATCTTTGGATTTTTTTTTTTTTTTTTTTTGTCTTCCCATGAAATTTCCTGCCAAATTGAACCTGAGACAGTGTTGTCTAAATCTAAAACTATTAAAAACATTTTGGGTAACTGAAATAAAATCAAAATATAAATGTTAGATAAAAATTACAAATGTTGTTTTGGAAACTGACAGAAATAAGTTTAAGTAAAAAAAAAAAAAAAAAAAAAATAATAATAAATAAATATATATATATATATATATATATATATATATATATGAAAATATATATATTTTTAAACTATCTTAAATTAAACTGAAAATATAAAAATGTAAGCTAATAATGTATGTGTAAATAATACTAAATAAACTAAAATAACACCAATCTGAGCTCAGAATGAACTATTTTGTTAATTAAGGAACTAAACAAGAAATTTGCTATAGTTTAACTTAAAAAAAAAACATTTATCTGAAACAAAATTAGGGTCACGTTACATAATAAATTTACATTCAACACACTAATTAAATACAATTAATTTTAGTTCGTTGTGTTCCCTAACGCTGATCAACACAATTTTGAAAATAATGATCAAAAGCGTTCAGACTTTAATATGTTTTTATTGAAAAAAAGTGTACCAATGAAACAACCAAAAAAATTCAGAAAAGTATTTCGTAGAGCAAAGCTCTTATGTACAGCATATTGCACTATATAACAAAACCTAGAACTTCCATACTGTATATTAAAAACATCAGAGAAACAAAACCAAGGTGAGGAAGTGCACAGTACAGTCCCGAAGACACACAGTCAATGTTTACACACATGCTACATCATCGCTGGGTCTCATTTCTCGGTGTACAGTGAGTGTGTGTGAACCTCAAGACTTCACGAAAGGCAGCGAGACCTCAGATACACAATCAACGTGTTTCCCAATGGGATCGTTTCAATAAAAACCATCAACTGTTGGATAAACGAAGGCCTGGATGGAAAATCGGTGGGGTTGAATCTGCAGAATGTGCAGAATGCATTTTAACATGGTAAAATGTCTTAAATGCATGCATTAAAATCATTTCGGACTGACTAAGGAATGTTTCAAGATTAAAAAAGCCCTTGATCACAGTTTGAAATCATTCAGTGGAGAACATTTGATCAAATTACAAAGTTAAAAACATCTGCCTTCAAAAAGCCACACTTTTTTTAGAAAAAAATCCATTTGGAAAACCCAAAACCAATGAGCCCCAACAAAAACAATCAAAATCGAGAAAACAATGAAGGACTGGAGTACATTTAAAGACACCATTGGTTTCATCATGGGTTAATACTGTTACCCTATGAGTCAAAAACACATTGTCAGAAGCCAAAAAAACATCAAAAACATATTCCTGACAACTCAAGAACTTCAGAAGAGTTAGAGAGACGATAACACTGGGATACGAGAACCCTTGAGATTCAATCAAACACAAAGTACTTTCCAGTGCATGTAAAAAGAGAATCAGAGATAAAGCACTTCACAACATCCCATGTCCACCGCGTACGTCTTCAAAACCTCCAGTATTTTGATTTTATGCAATGATTCTGAATCAGATCTTTAAGATACTGGAAAGATTAAACCAGGTTTTAGATCCTCAGAAGCAGAATTTAGCATTAGTTTCATGACAAACTCCAACAGGATTGCGTGACGCTCATAAGAGCCATCAGGGACACGAGCAGGTTATGTTTATGTGGAAGTTTGCTTCTGCCACAGGATAAAAAATAAAATGTTACAATTACAATTTTAACTTTTTTTCAAGCCGTTCTGAGAAGAAAAGTAGGAATTGCACGATATAAACTTGTAATTCTGACTTTTTCCATTTACATCAAACAATTCTGTTTTTTTCCTGCAATGTAATAAAAAAGGTCATTGTGACATTTTATCTCACAATTTAAACTTTTTTTCTGTTAGTTTACATTGTATTCTGACTTTATATCTTGCAATTCTGACTTCATATCTCTATAAACTCAGAGCTGCGCAAAAAAATTGCAACAAATTCAGAATTGCACAAAAAAAGATATAACTTCAGAATTGCGTGGATAAGTCAGAATTGCGATGTATAAAATCAGAATTGCGCCAAAAGGTCAGAAATGCAACGTATATCAAAATTGCCCCCAAAAATTGTGAATTGCGACATATAAACTGTTATGCAATTATGCAAATAAAAAGTCATAAACTCAGAATCTTGTGGAAAAGTCAGAATTGCGACATAAAAAGAAAAATTTGAGCAAAAAGTCAGAATTGCGACATATAAAATAAAAAATTGAACAAAAAGTCAAAATTGACTTATAAACTCAGAAACGTGCGGAAAAGTCAGAATTGCGACATAAAATCAGAAACGTGTCATACTAACGTAACTAACAAAAAAGTCTGAATTGCAAGGCATAAACTTAGAATTGGGCAAAAAAGTCCAAATTGTGTTAGAAACTCAGAAAAAAACAATTTTTTTCATGCTAATTTGAGATAAAATGTTTTAATCATTGCAAAAAGTCAGAATTGCGACATATAAAATAAAAAATTGAGCAAAAAGTCAGAATTGCGACGTATAAAATCAGAATTGTGCAAAAAGTCAGAATTGCGACATATAAAATAAAAAATTAAGCAAAAAGCCAGAATGGCAAGACATACACTCAGAATTGTACAAAAAAAGTGATATAAATGCGACATAGACTTATAAAATCTGAATTGCGCAAAAAGTCAGAATTGTGACGTATAAACTCAGAATTGTGACGTATAAAATGAGAATTGGTTAATAAAGCCTGAATTGCGACGTATAAACTCAGAAACGCGCGGAAAAGTCAGAATTGCGACATAAAATCAGAATTGTGTAAAAAAGCCAGAATTGCGACGTATAAAATCAGAAACGTGTCATACTAACGTAACTAACAAAAAAGTCTGAATTGCAAGGCATAAACTTAGAATTGGGCAAAAAGTCCAAATTGTGTTAGAAACTCAGAAAAAAACAATTTTTTTCATGCTAATTTGAGATAAAATGTTTTAATCATTGCAAAAAGTCAGAATTGCGACATATAAAATAAAAAATTGAGCAAAAAGTCAGAATTGCGACGTATAAAATCAGAATTGTGCAAAAAGTCAGAATTGCGACATATAAAATAAAAAATTAAGCAAAAGCCAGAATGGCAAGACATACACTCAGAATTGTACAAAAAAAGTGATATAAATGCGACATAGACTTATAAAATCTGAATTGCGCAAAAAGTCAGAATTGTGACGTATAAACTCAGAATTGTGACGTATAAAATGAGAATTGGTTAATAAAGCCTGAATTGCGACGTATAAACTCAGAAACGCGCGGAAAAGTCAGAATTGCGACATAAAATCAGAATTGTGTAAAAAAGCCAGAATTGCGACGTATAAAATCAGAAACGTGTCATACTAACGTAACTAACAAAAAAGTCTGAATTGCAAGGCATAAACTTAGAATTGGGCAAAAAAGTCCAAATTGTGTTAGAAACTCAGAAAAAAACAATTTTTTTCATGCTAATTTGAGATAAAATGTTTTAATCATTGCAAAAAGTCAGAATTGCGACATATAAAATAAAAAATTGAGCAAAAAGTCAGAATTGTCAGAAAAAATTGAGCAAAAAGTCAGAATTGCGACGTATAAAATCAGAATTGTGCAAAAAGTCAGAATTGCGACATATAAAATAAAAAATTAAGCAAAAAGCCAGAATGGCAAGACATACACTCAGAATTGTACAAAAAAAGTGATATAAATGCGACATAGACTTATAAAATCTGAATTGCGCAAAAAGTCAGAATTGTGACGTATAAACTCAGAATTGTGACGTATAAAATGAGAATTGGTTAATAAAGCCTGAATTGCGACGTATAAACTCAGAAACGCGCGGAAAAGTCAGAATTGCGACATAAAATCAGAATTGTGTAAAAAAGCCAGAATTGCGACGTATAAAATCAGAAACGTGTCATACTAACGTAACTAACAAAAAAGTCTGAATTGCAAGGCATAAACTTAGAATTGGGCAAAAAAGTCCAAATTGTGTTAGAAACTCAGAAAAAAACAATTTTTTTCATGCTAATTTGAGATAAAATGTTTTAATCATTGCAAAAAGTCAGAATTGCGACATATAAAATAAAAAATTGAGCAAAAAGTCAGAATTGCGACGTATAAAATCAGAATTGTGCAAAAAGTCAGAATTGCGACATATAAAATAAAAAATTAAGCAAAAAGCCAGAATGGCAAGACATACACTCAGAATTGTACAAAAAAAGTGATATAAATGCGACATAGACTTATAAAATCTGAATTGCGCAAAAAGTCAGAATTGTGACGTATAAACTCAGAATTGTGACGTATAAAATGAGAATTGGTTAATAAAGCCTGAATTGCGACGTATAAACTCAGAAACGCGCGGAAAAGTCAGAATTGCGACATAAAATCAGAATTGTGTAAAAAAGCCAGAATTGCGACGTATAAAATCAGAAACGTGTCATACTAACGTAACTAACAAAAAAGTCTGAATTGCAAGGCATAAACTTAGCATTGGGCAAAAAAGTCCAAATTGTGTTAGAAACTCAGAAAAAAAACAATTTTTTTCATGCTAATTTGAGATAAAATGTTTTAATCAGTGCAATCACTTTTTTTAAATTTTTTATCCTGTGGCGTAAACAAGCTTCCATATATTTTACCCCAAAATCAGAAGCAAACAATTACAAACAAACCCAAAAGTCAAATGTTTCACACCACAGTAGAATTTGTAGGTGCTTAATTGTTATAAAAATGTATTTTAAAAAATTGGGATTTTGGAGTGAAACACAACCCGGCCGTGTTTTCGTGAGATTCGCCTGATTGCACATAATCGCCGACTTTCCTCAAGCTCAATTCATCTGATGGCATTTCGATTTGAGAGACACCGAAACACACAGACGGCTGGAGATTAAAATGACTGAGCATCCAAAAGCTCCTTCAGCAACACAACGAACACCAGAAATGCACGACAAAACATTAGTATCATATAAAGGCGTATAAAGAAAAGAATTGCACAATAAAATTTATACAGTAGCAATGAGCTGATATACAAAAAAGAGAAACAAAATAAATAAGAAGAAATAAATTAAAAACGTCATGAAGGAAAGCCGAGGAGTGCACATACGTGAGCGGCTGGCTGGATGAGGCGGGAGAACGAGCGGCGCTGGCTCAGCGTTCACAATCCGCAGGAAACACACGTTCAGCTCGCGCAACATTCGACATGCTACATCATGCAACCGCCGTCTCCGCCTCAACGAGAACTAATGAATGACTGAACCTGTACCGTACTGATGTACCAGTGGAGTTTGAGGCTACATTCCTAAAAACCAATACTTTTACAACACCAGACCTACAAAAATACGGCAAATCCCAGTCACATCTCACCTCAAAATCAGAAGAAATCTTAGTTTTCAATAAAGAAACTGAAGCCTATTTTTTAAGAGCATCATGCATTGTGACATCGCCATTACTTTTAAGACAATCAAGCATGTTTTCTATTCAATTTAATACTTTATAATGTATTTAAGTAATGAAATCAAGATTTTCAAACATAAATTAAATTAAATAATCTGTTACATTATTCCTAAAATAGGGAGCAAGTAACAAAAGAAGAAAACCAACAGAAAAAAAAATCTGAATTGTGAGAAATAAACTTTTTTCTTTCAATTCTAAGTTTAAATCTTACAATTCTGACCTTTTTCTTAGAATTCTGAGTTTTTTTTCAATGTTTTACATTATTCCATATCTAAAATAGTAACAAAATGGGAAAAATAAACAATAGAAAAATAAAGAAACAAAAGAAATAAATATTAAAAGCATAAAAATAAAAAAGGTGGTAGAAAAATTACTATCATGATGTATATCTACAATTAAAGTTTACAAACGAGGTATAAAACTAAACTAAATGGTCCTAAAAATCAATTTAATAATTTTATTTCTTTTGATTTCTTTGGGGTGAATGAGAGTGGATTTAACATTTGATACGGTTCTAATAAATGATGATGACTTTTGTCTTCAAAGACTAAAAACGATGTGCTTTCATTAAAAAAAGTGTATGTTTTCCTTCATTTGATCGTCTGCCATCATCTCTGATTTGAAACGAACGAACTGCATGATTTCAGAGATGTGACGTCAATCTGAATCAAAGTCTCACAATATATGAGCACTCCTTCAAGATGAACAAAAAACAAAAAACAGGACAGACAAATCAGAGGAACAGCATTGAATGCATCAGTGTCTTCAAATATAATAATTACAGTCTTAACAAATTTCAGAAGAAGTTCTTCCTTATGTCTTCTACAAAGTAGTGGTCATATAAAAAAACAAAACAAAAAGCAAACGAAAGAAAGAAATGTACACCACCGTAACTTTACAGAGTAGGTATAAAAGTACAAACAAAGGAAAATCAAAAGCGCCAAGAGTCCTGAGAGAAGAAAACTTCACAGATTTACACAGTATTGCTTGGATTATCTTCAACAGGCAAGAGAACCACAGTTTCAGATGATGTATAAAAACAAAACGACTTAAGAAAAGAGATTTGTGGTGCTGAGGCTGATATGTTTGCTGTATGTGAGTGTAAACACAGTCTAGGTCGATCTGTTTGTGTTGTAGGCACAGAAACGTTATGATATGTCAAAACTGGTTTGCATCTATTGGCCATTTGAAGTTTAGTGGATTTAAAGAGACAGTACACCTAAAAATTACAATTCTGCCTTCACTTACTCACCCTCATGTTGTTCCAAACCTGTACGAGTTTTTTCCTTCTGTTGGACACTAAAGAAGATATTTGCTGGTAACCAAAGAGCTGACGGTACCTATTGATTTCCATAGTATTTTTATCCATACAATGGAAGTCAATGGGTTCCATCATGGAACAACTTGAGGGTGAATAAATGATGACAGATTATTTTCTTCCTTCTGTTGAACAGGAAAGAAGATATTTTGAAGAATGTTGGCAACCAAACAGTTGACGGTACCCATTGACTTTCATGGCGGGTTTTATGGAAGTCAATAGGTTCCTATACATAACTCGATTCAGGTTAAAAAAAAAAAAAAGTGTCATAACAAAAGTGTCATAATTTAGTCTTTTGTCTTCTGTTAAACGTAAATGGAGATATTTTTAAGAATTTTGTTAACCAAACAGTTGACGGTAGCCATTGACTTCCATTATATTTTCATCCATACAATGGAAGCCAATGGGTTCCATTATGGAACAACTTGGTAAAGGTGAAAAAAAAATCTTTCATAATTTCTTATGTTAAACATAAATGGAGATATTTTGAAGAGTTTTGGAAATCAAACAGCTGATGGTACCCATTGACTTTCATTATATTTTAATCCATACAATGGAAATCAATGGGTTCCATCATGGAACAACTTGAGGGTGAGTAAATGATGAAAGGTTATTTTCATCCTTCTGTTGAACACAAAAGAAGATATTTTGAAGAATGTAGGTAACCAAGCAGCTGACGGTACCCAATGACTTCCATAGTATTTTTATTCATACAGTGGAAATCAATGGGTTCCATGACGGAACAACTTGCTTCAGGTAAACAAATTCTGTCATAATTTCTTCTGTCAAACATAAATGGAGATATTTTGAAGAGTTTTGGAAATCAAACAGCTGATGGTACCCATTGACTTTCATAGTATTTTTATCCATACAATGGAAGTCAATGGGTTCCATCATGGAAGAATTTGAGGGTGAGTAAACAATGACAGATTATTTTCTTCCTTCTGTTTAACACAAAAGAAGATATTTTGAAGAATTTTGGTAACCAAACAGTTGACGGTACCCACTGACTTTCATGGCGGGTTTTATGGAAGTCAATAGGTTCCTATACATAACTCGATTAAGGTTAAAAAAAAAAAAAATTGTCATAACAAAAGTGCCATAATTTAGTCTTTTGTCTCCTGTTAAACGTAAATGGAGATATTTTTAAGAATTTTGTTAACCAAACAGTTGACGGTAGCCATTGACTTCCATTATATTTTCATCCATACAATGGAAGCCAATGGGTTCCATTATGGAACAACTTGGTAAAGGTGAAAAAAAATTCTGTCATAATTTCTTCTGTTAAACATAAATGGAGATATTTTGAAGAGTTTTGGAAATCAAACAGCTGATGGTACCCATTGACTTTCATTATATTTTAATCCATACAATGGAAATCAATGGGTTCCATCATGGAACAACTTGAGGGTGAGTAAATGATGAAAGGTTATTTTCATCCTTCTGTTGAACACAAAAGAAGATATTTTGAAGAATTTTGGTAACCAAACAGTTGACGGTACCCATTGACTTTCATGGTGACTTTCATGGTGACTTTCATGGAAGTCAATAGTTTCCATTTTTGAACAACTTGGTTAAGGTGAAAAAAAAAAAATCTATCATAATTTACTCTTTTTTCTGTTAAACATAAATGGAGATATTCTGAAGAATGTTGGTAACCAAACAGCTGACGGTACCCATTGACTTCCAAAGTATTTTTATTCATACAATGGCAGTCAATGGGTTCTATGATGGAACAACTTGGTTCAGGTAAACAAATTCTGTCATAATTTTTTCTGTTAAACATAAATGGAGATATTTTGAAGAGTTTTGGAAATCAAACAGCTGATGGTACCCATTGACTTCCATTATATATTTTTTCCATACTATGAAAGTCAATCATGTCACAACTTGGTGAGTGTGAGTAAACGATTCCAGAAAGTGTATTTTTGGGTGAACTGTCCCTTTAAGTACCTGAGTGAGACTTAAAGTCAACATTTTTACAACTTTTATTCTAATGTTTTATAAAATTTGGTGAATTTTTAAGACCTGATAACAGTTTTCCTCCACCGTTGCTTCCCCGAAATCATACGTAGATGATAAGATCATTATTTAATGATTTTGAAGCAAACAACACAGCCAATTCAGTAATATTTCATGCTGTTGCATCAAAACAAATCAAATCAAATGAAATATAAAGAAAACTCAACAACAGCAGTACATCAACTCATCATTGACTTCATCAAACCCTCTTCAAAGACGTCTAGCTCGTCCTCGCCTGCTCTTCTGACAAATATTTAAACCCAAAATTAGGAAGAACAATAAAAAAAATCCAACAAATACGTAATTAAAAAAGTAAAAACATCAAGAAAACTGGACGAAATGAGGTGCAAAAAGCTTTGTTCTGAAAAACGGCCTCTTTGGAGATTTGTCAAGTTGCTGGACGTCTTGGGAGATTTCTGAAGGAAAATCCCGTCCACCGTCCTCCTGCGTTTATGGGTGGCGTGGGACAGTAAGGCGTTCCCAAGACTCGTGGAGGTCATTCGGATATACACGTATGGAAGTGCAAAGAAAATTAAACAGCATTCTGTACAAAATACCTCATGTTTATGAAAATATTCCTGTTAGAATCTCAAGAACATCATGGCATCTTCATGGGGGGAAAAATACGTTAAAAACCGTCCCCGTCCTGCGGAGACGTCTTCATTTCAGTCTCTGATATTCCCCCTCAAAACCCGTGTTAGATTTCAGACAGTGCCGTTAAACGTCCCGCTCCGTCGTGAGGACTGGGACACGGATGGCAGTTTGTGATTGCGAGGCGTTTCACCTGCGGTTTGCCCTGGCGTCGGCCTCTCTGCCGAAAAACAGCGTGTAGAACGCCACCGCCACACGCCACCACAGCGGATCCCGGTTCCTTTGGTTTCTATGATGCTGCAACAGAAAAACAGCATTTCAGCAATGACACTTACGGAGGAAATGAGATTTAGGGGGTACATGTTGGAATTACATTTGGAATTAAAATAATGTCATAATGCAAAATAATCTTAATGCCCCAAAAATTTGGTTTTCTCATTTTCTTTGTTTTTATTTGGGGGAAAATACGAGCCAGTGATTTATCCGAGATTTAAAATATATTTTAAAATTAATACAAATATTTAAATAATTAAAATATTATTAATAGAATTAAAATATAAATTAAAATATTTAAAAATTATGTAAAAAAAAAAAAAAAAATAGGCAAAACAGATTGCTAATATGGATTTTAAAATATGTTATCATGCAGTAAAAAATATATATAATATATAATATATATAAAAAATATATTTTTAAAAACACATTTCAAATTATGCACAAATGGGCAAAATATTTCACTAATATGAATTTTAAAATATATTATATTATCATACGGCAAATAATTTTAAAATTATAAATATATAAAATTACAAATATCTATAATAAAATTCATTTTAAAAAAGATATTTCAAATTGCAAAGAAATGGGCAAAATATATTGCTAAAATGGATTTTAAAATATATTATCAAATGGCAAAAAAATCTTTTAAATTATGCAAAAAAATTGACAAAATATATTGACAATATAGATTTTAAAATATATAATCATATGGTAAAATATTTAATATATTTTTAAAAATATATAATATTATCATAGAGCAAAAATTTGTATATATTTTTAAATATTCTAAAATGGATTTTAAAATATATTACATTATTAAACAGCAAATAAATCATATATTTTTAAAAATATATTTAAAATTTTTGCTAAAATATATTATATTATCAAACGGCAAAAGAAATATTTTAAATTATGCAAAAAAATGGACAAAATATATTGCTAATATAGATTTTAAAAAATATAAACATATGGCAAAATATTTAATATATTTTTAAAAATATATAATATTATCATATGGCAAAAAACATTATATATTTTAAAAAAATATTTCAGATTATGCAAAAAATGGACAAAACATATTACTAATATAGATTTTAAAATATATTATATTACCATAAGGCAAAAAAAAAAATCATATATTTTAAACAATATATTTCAAATTATGCCAAAAAATGGCCAAAATATCATGCTAATATGGATTTTAAAATATTTAATATATATATTTTTAAATATATTATATTAACATACGGCAAATATTTTAAAAATATATTATTATAAATATTTCTATATTTTATATGTATTTTCAGTCTAAACATATGCATATTGATATTAAAAATACATTTGATTTTATTTTAATGTATTTTAAAATCACAAATGCATTTTTTGTGCACCTAGAACCTATAGAACCGTTTTTGATGAAACATGTATTTTCTAAAGCCATATTTTACAACACACACACACACATATATATATATATATATTTATTTATTTGTTTGCTGCATGACACAATCTATTGAAATAACATCTGTCTTATCACATCTTATGACACTGGTGTAATATTGGTGAGCAGCTGAGCGTGTGGCTAGCGTGAGGACGCAGTGATGTAATAGCTGGGTAAACACAGTCAAATCCAGACAGCGGAACACGACATATTTCCAAAACAAACGCTGTCTGTTCCTGACGCATGGAGGCCACGCAATCCCAAACACAGCAGTCACCCTCACTTACAGACGCTGAGACGAGAAACGATGCTCACACGCAACAACCAATACAACATTACATCAAAGTATTAACACCATCAATGACAATAATAAATAAGCTTTGGTGACTAAATATGTATACAGACATTTATTAGGAACTGCAACATAATAGGTTTAAATAGTTTTTAGGGTTTAAATATTATTTTAAAAAATTTTAACAATAAAAATAATGCAAAATATAGGTCAATAAGTAAAATTTTTGGCCCTTAAATGGATGTTCACAACCACATAAAATCCAAATCTACGACAAAATAAGAATAGCCATGGGGTATAAAGAGTAAATAGGTTTAAACTGAATTAGAAAACACATTTGTCTTCATTATGTTTTCTTTCTTTCTTTCTTTCTTTTTTTTTTTTTTTTTTTAAATATATTTCAAATTATGCTAAAATATGGGCAAAATATATTGCTAATATGGATTTTAAAATATATTATATTATCATATGGCAAAAAATTGATATATTTTTAAAAATATATTTCAAATTATGCAAAAAATGGGCAAAATATATCGCTAATATGGATTTTAAAATATATAATCATATGGCAAAATATTTCAGATATTTTAAAAAAATATATTATATTATCATACTGCCAAAAATGTCATAAATTAAAAAATATATATTTTAAATTACACACAAAAAAATGGCCAAAATATATTGCTAATATAGATTTTAAAATATATAATCATATGGCAAAATATTTTATATATTTTGAAAAATATATTGTATTATCATATAGCAAAAAAAAAAAAAATCATATATTTAAAAAATATATATTTCAAATTACACACAAAAAATGGGTAAAATATATTGCTAATATGGATTTTAAAATATATTATATTATGATACGGGAAAAAAATCATATATTTTTAAAAATATATTTCAAATTATGCATAAAATGGCCAAAATATATTGCTAATATAGATTTTAAAATATATAATCATATGGTAAAATATTTCATATATATTTTAAAATATATTATATTATCATACTGCAAAAAATGTCATAAATTAAAAAATATATATATTTCAAATTACACACAAAAAATGGACAAAATAATATTGCTAATATGGATTTTTTAAATATATCATCATATCATCATACGGCAAAAATGTTATATATTTTAAAGAAAATATTTCTAATTATGCATAAAATGGCCAAAATATATTGCTACTATGAATTTTAAATATATAATCATATGGCAAAAAAATCATATATTTTTAAAAATATATTTCAAATTATGCAAGATTTCAAAATATATCAACATTTGCATTATTTAGTATTATTTAGAAAATGCTTGCATTTTTGGAAAATAGTATTATAAAGCTATCTCTGCCTGCAAAGTAGCACCAGTGTGTCGATTCGCGCCTCTAAGTGTCCATTAAAGTAAATTTTGGCCCGTGAGACGGTGAAGCCGTCAGAGTTTGATGTCACACTTCGTCTCATGATGTCATCAGACTCACGTGATCATAAATATATCACAGATGATAGATGGGCGACTCTCACGCTCTCCAGCCGCTCTTCCTGGCACTGAGGAGAATTGGATTTGGGAAGATTAAGCGGATAATACTAGCACTGTCATTGAGGGAGGGAAGATAAGATAATTTCACTAAATAGGATTACGGTGCTCTCGAGGCAGGGTGGAGACACACACACACACACACACACACAGCTGTATTTTGGCTGGATCAGCGCTCTAGAGAGACGAGAGGCTGATAACACATCTGTATCTCACAGAGCAGCCGTAAAGAACGAGCTGAAGCCCTCGCCGTAATTCAGCTCTCTAAAGCTGTCAGACGCATTACAAAAAACACACACCATCGACAACACGTACATGCACTTTCAGAGCCGTAAAACATACACTAGCAGTCAAAACCACTGCAGCACATGTTAATTACTTTGAGTTTTGTGAAGAAATATGCATAATGCTTTATATCTGACCCTGGACCACAAAGCCATTTATACATCATCTGAAAGTTGAACAATATTTGGCCAAGATACAACTATATAAAAATCTGTAGTCTGCAAAAAAAACTTTTGAACTTTTGATATATTTATGGTAGGAAACTTACTAAATATCTTCATGGAACATGATCTTTACTTCATATCCTAATGATTTTTGGCATAAAAGAAAAATATATAATTTTAAAAATATATAAATGATCATTTTGATCCATACAATGTATTTTTGGCTATTGCTACAAATATACCCATGCTATTTAAGACTGGTTTTGTGGTCAAAGGTCACATATTATATATTATTTAAAATATATATAAATCAGATTATAAAATATATCTGCAGTTATTAAAAAAATTACTATATATTTTCACATTTCAGTGGACTGTTCAGGGCTATTTTTTATTGCACTTTTAGTGTAAATATATTTATATTGTTCAAAATAAAACTGCATTTAACCAAAATGTATTTTACAATTGGAAAAGCATTTTTTGTGTTCATTTTTTCAGTGATAATTTTTAATAAGATTTAAGCCAGGCTCTTTACAACATATATTCATTATATTTTCCTATGTTTTTGAGAAAGGTTTTAGATTTTAATTTTTAGCTTTTGTTTCTCAAATTGTCACTATTTAAGCAAGTAAAACAGCTAAATTTATTCATTCATTCATTCATTTATGCATGTGCATTTTTTAACAAAATAAAAATGCTGTATTTATTTATTTATTTATTTATTTACTTTTGCACACGTGCATGAAAATGCATTTTTTTACATTTACATAATTTAATTTTTTTTTTTTTTAGTATTTTAAATTATTATTAATGTTAAAAAAAATATTTTTAATGTTAAAAAACAAAAATTAATTTCATGCCACACCTGGTGTATTTTAAATTATTTTTAATAATGCCTGCTTTGTTTGTTTATTTATTTATTTATTTATGTGCATAAAAATGCATTTTTTTTAACATTAAAAATAATTCAAAATTCATACAGCAGGTGTGGCATGAAATTCATTTTTACGCCACACTTGCTGTATTTATTTATTTATTTATTTAGTTATTTACTCCTTTCTTTCTTTCTTTTGTGCATGAAAATAATTTTTTTAACCTTAAAAATGATTCAAAATACACCAAGCGTGGTATGAAATTAATTTTTATGCCACACTTGCTGCATTTATTTATTTATTTATGTACATGAAAATGCATTTTTTTAACATTAAAAATAATTCAAAATATAGCAAGTGTGGCATGAAATTATTTTTATGCCACACTTGCTGTATTTATTTATTTATTTACTTCTTTCTTTCTTTCTTTATGTGCATGAAAGTGCTTTTTTCTTTACATTAAAATGATTCAAAATACAGCAGGTGTGGATAATAAATAGATTTTTTATTTCTCAAACTGTCACTATTAAGCAGGTAAAATAGCTAAATTAATTAATTCATGTATGTGCATGAAAATGCAAAATATAGCGGGTGTGGCATGAAATAAATTTTAATGCCACACTTGCTTTATTGATTTATTTATTTATGAAATTTAATTTTAATGACAAATTTTGTGCTGAAAGTGTAAGTGCATTGGTGTAGAAACAATTTTAACTCAGAAACTGCTATTAATTTTCACAGAGATGACAAGTAACACAAACACAAAGTAGAAAAACTGAGCATTTTCTTGCAAAACATGCATTATTACATGTTGCAACTTGATCTAATGATGTTTCTAGAATAAAGTCAGGTATACAAAGATCTCTTTCTTTGTAGTTCAGATAGCAGTGGCTGTCGGCTGCAGATTGCAGTGCGTTGCATAAGCTCGAGACGCGTCTCTCTGTGCCCTCGTAGACCAATTTACAATCGCGCCGAGCAGCAGAAACAGCCGTGAGGTTGGTACGGTGCCTCAGAAAACACACTTATTCCCGTTTTATAAAGCACAGCTCAAGGATATTTACGCAAAGACGAACAACATCTTGACCTTAAAGTAATAAGGAAAAACCGGCAATTACCGCAGCCTTTATGACTAACCATTAGCACTCAATAAACATCACTTATCTAATCATATTTAGTTTTCTAGGGCAAGCGTCAGCATTCATACTCTCAGAGTTCAGATCAAATCAGCCGTATTTATAAACGAAGCAGATACACAACACCAACATTTGAGCAGAACCCAGAAATAAACACTGATCTGAAAAACAAGTATTGGGAATCACAGAGCCGACTAATCAAGAACATTTTCAGCCAAAATGATTAACTGATGAACCAAAGAACCAGCAGAACACAGCAGCTGTGTTTGAGTGTGAACGTGTGGACGTTTGCGTGCGTGTGGCTCTCGCTCTCACTGCTAACTCTCACAAATGAGTCAGCGGCTAAATTTAGCCTGAGATAACAAATGGAGTTTAAGCAGACGCTCACACACACACACGCGCGCGCTCGCGTTTACGGTGTCGTCACTGGCGAGAGTTTATCAGCTCTGCGTGCAGCCGAACAATCAGCTGCTGAAATCCCCAGACTCACTGCTTATCAGGTGACAGCGGCTCCAAACTCAACTCACAGTGTCTGTTAATGAAGTATAACAGTCATAAACACAGCATGAGGATTCGCTGAGTAAATCAGTGAATGTCCAATAATATGATGAGCATGAGTGAAGTCAGTAGGTTTCAGAAGTAGGTGTACATTATATATATTATTGCTTTAACATTATATGCAATATATTTTTTCAAATATTTTTAAATGACACACAATTCTTTAAATTTTTCTTTTTCAAAATTAATATATTAATTTCTAAATTACCTATTACCATTTTTAGAAAATGTATTATATATATTAAAATGATATAAAATTATATTATTATTATTATTTTAAAATAATAAAAAAATCTTACAAATTTATATATTGTTAAATTATTATTATATTTATTTTATATAAATTATTATATATAAAAATGGATACACACATATGTTTATGTGTGTGTGTGTGTATATATATATATTTCAGAATTAGGTAAGCATTATATATATTATTTTTTAAATGTGCAATTATTTTTTATATTATTTTTTATTTTCAAATATTTCAAATATTTTGAAATGACATGCAATTCTTACATTTTTTTTAATGCATGTATTAAAATGTATTAAATGTATTAATTTCTAAATTATATATTACCATTTTTCTTAAATTATACAGAATTTAAAAAAAATGTTTTTATATTTTATATATTAAAATTATAGAAAACTACATATTTTTAAAAATTTATATATTGTTAAATTATATAGAATTATATATATTTTTGAAAATGTACACACACATATATGATTGTCTATGTGTTTATATATATATATATATATATATATATATATGTATATGTGTGTATTTCAGAAGTAGGTATGCATTATATATATTATTATTTTAAAATGATATGCAATATTTTTTTTTTCAAATGTTTAAAATATTTTTAAATGACATGCAATTCTTAATTTTTTATTTTTTTTTTAATTAATGTATATCATTTTTAGAAAATTTGATTTTATATTTTACAATTATATAAAATTATATTATCTTTATCATTAATATATATATATATATATATATAAATATATTTATATTTACAAATATATTTTCTTTTACAAATTTACATATTGTTAAATTATATAGAATTATATTTTTGGTTTGAAAATGTATACACACATATATGCATGTATACAACGATTTGACTCATTTGGGCTTGTTTATTTATTTCTCCCAAGGAACTGAGGTTTTGACAGTGTTTGACCCACATATCCATCACCACGAACCATTTACCCCCAAAAATGAGGAAACACTAATGAAGTTGGAGAATAAAGAGCGTGTCACCTTCCTGTCGCAGGAACGGCAGCGGCTCTCTTGAGGATTTCAGTAGGTATTGTTCGAGGCGCTGCTGCGCTTCTGTGAGGTTGAGTGAGCGACGGACAGACGAGCGTCTCACAGGAAACGTGTCTTATCAAAACACATCCCCTTTACTCAGGAGCGGGTAACGCTGCATTTCTGGTAAACACAGGCGTATGTCTGTGCGGCGCTGCATAAATACACACCTTCGTGAGACTCTGTCACGCTGGTGGGTTTTTATCTTTGTGACAATGAAGAGGAAGCGAGGCTTCCTTCGAACACAAACACACACAAAATCACATTAGGGCATGAGACTATGATTACTCGGAAGCACCGTGGTTTCATTTACTATGTATTTGCAGTAAATAATGTGTGAATTCTGCTTCAACCCATTGCTAAATACAGGAAAAAGTCGTCTGGTCTGAATCAGGAGAGAAATCTGCACAGATCATCTTCAGCTTAATTAAGTTTATTTGTTTACAGGAGCAATGCACATTAATAAACATGACAGTAAATGTGCCAGAATTAGCCAAAAAGAGTATTTTTCATCTATAGACAACTCAGCTTAAAAAAAATCTCAAAAAGACATGCACTTGATCGATTTCTACACTCAAGTAGACTAAAAGACCACAACACCCATTCCTAATGTACGCACACGACTCAAATGAACGAAAGCGGCACTGATCAGTCTCCTGATTCCTGTGCAGTAGTCATCTCTCGTCTGACTCTCGGGCCCCTGAGGGCCTCAGCGGGCTCGAGAGCAGGCAGTAATTTATCTGTCAGCAGAGCAGCTCCTATCGCAGCCTCTGAAGGCACTTCATCTGAACCCGACGCAGCGCAGGCAGCGAGGAGACCGGCGCGCCGGGATTTGTCACCCGCCGGCTGCAGGATCTGCATCAATCGGCCAAACTGCAACAGTGATGAAAGAGGGGCCGTAGTCGAATGTCAGCGCCGCGAGGCATTAAACACCACTGCAGTTTGAGCTCTGAGTGCTGATGAAAAGCTAAACTTCAGTGAAACAACCTTTTCAGTTATTATTATTATTTTTTTTTTTTTGGAAAATATAAATAATTGGAAAATTGTAAATAACTATATACAAATATATATATATATATATATACATATATATACATATATATAATTATATACATATATATACATATGAAATTATTTTAAAATAATATGTGTATTATATATATATATATGTATTTTATCATTTGAAAATGATATACAATTATGATTTTTATTTTTTAATTTATGATATCTTTTATTTTAAAATGATATATCATTATTCATTTTTTAAACATTTATTTTATTTTTTGAAAATGTATGTAATTATTTTAAAACTACATATGTATTATACGTATTTTATTATTTTAAAATTATAAACACTTATGATTTTTAGTTTTTAATTTATTATATAATTTATTTTTAAATTATATAACATTATATTTTTTGAACATTTATTTTACTTTTTGGAAATTTACATAATTATTTTTACAATTATATATGTATTATATATGTATTTTTTTATTTTAAAATTATATACAATTATGATTTTTTATTATATAATTTATTTAAAAAATATATACCATTATTAATTTTTTAACATGTATTTTATTTTTTAAAAATGTATATAATTATTAAAAAATGTGTATTTTAATAACAAATATTTAAAAATATGTATACACAAACACACACACACACACACATATATATATATATATATATACACATAAATAATAATTATTACTATTATTACTATTTTTAAATTATATACATTTCTGATTTTTCTTTTTTATTTATTATATAATTTATTTTTTAAATATATACATTAACTTTTTAAACTTTTTTTGAAAAGGTACATAATTATTTAAAACTTATATATGTATTACATATGTATTTTATTATTTTAAACTTACAATTATTGTTATTATATTACAATTTTAATTATATAGCATTATTGATTTTTTAACATTTATTGAAAATTTTTATAACTTTTTTATTATATAATAAATAATTATTTTTTTGAAAAAGTATTATATATTCATATTTACAAATTATATATGTATTATATACATATTTTAATTTCAAATTTTATAAAATAATCTTTATTTTTGAATTTATCATTTATTTTTATTCTAATTATTTTATATTTTAATATATATATATAAGATTTATTATTATTTTTTGAAAATTGCTTTATTTTTAAAATATATACAATTATTAATATTTAATGCACACACACACTCTGTGTATACCGTATACATGCATTTTTATGTCTGAGCTATGCTTTGCTATTTCCTATTTAATACTGTAAAGCTGTTAAAAGCTCTATATAAGCGCTAAATAAATAAATGTCTTGACTTGACTTGCCTAATTGTGCTGATGAAAAGCACTAAACTTCAGTAAAACAGCCTTTGAACAAACATCTCTTGTTCTCATCTCAATGTCACATAATATTCACAAAGACTAGCATCATGTTCAAAAACCTCATAAGGCATCATAGTTAAAGGTCTTAAAAAGCAGGCAAAAGTAGATGTTTTTGGCCAAATTGTAAGGCAAGGTCAAATCTATCTTTCACAAAGAAGGAAATCTCATAATAGACTGCATTTAGCTCACTAAAAATGAGAGAAACGTTGAATATTCATCAGTTTCAGACACATGACTCTTGTTAACATCAAACTCTACTGGAATCAATCATCCACTTACGAGGTTTCATTGCTTTAGACCGCGAGGCGGCTCACTAGGGTTTGGAACGGAGCCGTTTTGTACCTTTTTCAACACATAAAGAGGCTTTACAGCTTGAAAATAACATAATTAGCAACATGAAATCCTAAAATAACCAGCAGCGTCTACAGCTGCAACAACTGAGGCTGAACTCCAAGTTACGCAACGGAGACGAGAAAGAAATCAAGGTCGGAGAGAGAGAACACGATAAAGAGAAAGACAAAATAAAAAAAGAGATAACGAGGAAGAGAAGCCAAGAAAGGAGAGCAGACTGTGGTGTTTTACCTGCTCTGAAACTGAAGATGAAGTTACACAATCGATCAGCACCGGCGGCAAACGCAAACACACCGAACGCACACGAACGTCTCCTGATAAATCAACATCTCAACTGGAAACACAGCGCAACATGACGACATCTAGATGTGAACCGGCTAAAGTGATCTTCAAATTCATCATTCGTGCAAAACAGGTCTTGTTAAAAAAAATGTATAATTAAATACAAAATTATTTATTTATTAAAAATTAATTATTTTATATATATCTATGCCGCTGTGTCAATTATAGTTTTTATTAATATTTAGAATTATTTTTTATTTTTATAGTTTGCATTTTTATTTTAATTTTAGAAATCTTCATGTTTTTTAATTCTTTTGAATTTTTTCCCCATTTTTATTAGTTGTTTAAACATGTTTGTATAGTTTTTATACATTTTTATTTCAGTTTTAGTTATTTGAATACATAAAATATAATAAATACAATTATTTTTTTAAATTAATTTATTTAGTTTTAAATAGCTTTTCTTTTATATTTTTTTTTTTTATTTCAGTTAATGTTTTTATTAATATGTTGAATTATTTTTTATTTTTACAGTTTGCATTTTAATTTTAATTCTTTTTTTACATTTTTATTTCAGTTTTACTTATTTGAATACACAAAATCTAATAAATAAAATGATTTTTTACATTTTAATTTATTTATTTAGTTTTCAATAGCTTTTCTTTTATATTTTATATTTTTTTATTTCAGTTAATGTTTGTTTTAATAAGTAAAAAAAATATTTTAAAAAAGTGTCTATATTTTTGTTTAATTTTTGTTAAAGTATTAGTAATTTGGTGTGTTTCTGTATTTTTTACTATTTTTAAGTATGTCTATATAGTTTAAGTTTTATTTCAGTTTTAGTTATTATAATACATCAAGTTAAAATACTATAAAATAAAATGAGAGCTTATGTTTTTTTCATTTTTATGAGTTGTTTAAACATGTTTGTATAGTTTTTATAAATGTTTATTTCAGTTTCAGTTATTTGAATACATAAAATATAATAAATAAAATAAATTACACACACATACATATATATATATATATATGTAATGTATATATAAAATTATATATTTATAAATTTTTTATTTTAATTTGTATTTGAGTTTTAGTTATTTGAATACATAAAATATAATAAATAAAATAAAGTAAGTTTTAAATATCTTTTTAATATATATAGATATATATATTTTCAGTTAATGTTTATTTTAGGTTAAGTAACAAAAATGTTTTTTTATTTATGGTTTTAGTTTTAGTTAACTATAATATCGCTATACTATTTTGCATAATAATATTTTAATATTTTTCTATTTTTTATTTGATCTAAGTTTTATTAATTTGGTGTGTTTTTTGTAATATTTTAAAAAATAGTTTTTCTGAATTTTTATTTCAGTTTTAGTTCAGTGTTATTTTAGTATGATAGAAATACCATTATTTTGAAATAGTTTTTTAATTTTTTTTATAATATTGTTTAATTTTATTTTTTAATATATATATATGCTTTTAGTTTTACTAAACTACTATATTGTGAAATTATTATATTTTATTCATATTTTGAATTAGTTTTTAATGTTCATATATATATATATATATATATATTTTTTTTTTTTTTAACTTAATTTTTGTCTGTAATTTTTTTGTGTCAGTTTTAGTAATTTTGTTGGGTGTTTTTTGTCACATTTTTATTTCATGTGTTTTGGTGATTTGTTTAGTGCAAGTACGAAGTCAGTTCTCCTCAAGTGTATCTGAACATCATCCAGTGACTAACCACAGTCTTCATCCTCAACACTACGTCTAATGTTTCTGAAACACAAACCAACCAGCACCAAACAGCACCTACACTTCACTTCCCACAACACAACCGCTTCATATGAAGTCTGAGGCACAAGCTACCAAACAAGGCCAGTTTCTGCAATACGACAGAATGAGATCCACCGCATTTGACTGACATGCTAATGGCGATGCGGTGCAGAAATAGTGTCGTATTATCACTGCTGGCAGCAGATTGACTGCACTATCAGCTCTGAATGAGTGTGTGTGTGTTGCGTTCACCCCCGTGGCTTCTCAAGCCTCTTATTTGTGCGTCTCCTGCGGGCGCTTGTGACGCCGGGTGCGTCTCGCCGGAGTCTCCCTAACCACCGCTGCTCCCCGGGGCTCCCGCACCAGCATGTTTACCTAGTCAGGCCACTTCTGTTCAAGACTGTGTGGGTTTATGTGTGTGCATGAATGACTGAGACGTAGAAAGTGGGAAAGACGCATCAAGATAATCACAGAGAGTGTTTTGACTCATCTTGACTAATAGTAGCTGCTCATCAGCATCAAATCAAAACAAACTAGATTCAACACATGCTCTTGGTCTGTGATCCTCAATGTAAACTAAGAAAAAAGCAATGAAATTACGTTCCTGTTTAACATCATCAATCCTGTTATTAATGAATCAGCTTCATAAGACACTTTCACCCTCCATTCAATTCCTCTTGAACAAAATCAAGGGTTATTATCATTCAAATTAAAGCTATTATAATGATTGTAAATTGAACTGAAGCAAAAATAAAATAAATTGAAATATGAAACATGGAATGAAAATTAGAAACGCTTCCTTTATGCACTAAAAATTACTAAGTGGAAATAAATAAAAACTAAAAATGAACTAAAACATAATAAAACCTAAATATAAATACAAAACAAAAAGATCACGTGTGTAACTGAAAATATAAAAATAATAGAAACCAGAAATAATAAATAATAATATTTAATATTTTTTATGTACTTCATAGAATTTTAAAGATTTTTTAATTATATAAAAATACCAGAATATTTATTACAAAAGATAGTATTATAATAATAATATTTAAAATGATCCAATTATACAACATTTATTTTGATTTTTTTTAATTATATAAAAATATGAATAAAAACTATAATAGTATAATAGTGTCTCAGTGACAGTACACTATAATATTTATATTTGAATGTTTTTCTATTTTTCATTTTCAAAAATTACATTTAAATATACATTTAATTTTTTTATTTTATTGTAAATATTTTAAGTGATCCAATTATACAACATTTATTTAGATTTTTTAATTATATAAAAATGGCAAAATTTTTATTTAAAAAAAATTCTTGTAAAAATATTCATATTTTAAATGATCCAATTGTACAACATTTATTTAGATTTAATTATATAAAAATGTCAAAATATGAATAAAAACTATAATAGTATAACAGTATCTCAATCATGTTTCAATATTATAAAATATATTTAAATAAAAATAAATAAATAAATAAATGTATATATTTAAAAAATATAGTAAAAATATAATTATTTAAACTACTTTAAATTATCCAATTGTACAACATTTATTTAGATTTTATTAATTATATAAAAATGTCAAAATATGAATAAAAACTATAATAGTATAATAGTATCTCAATGATAGTACACTATAATATTTATATTTGAATGTTTTTATATTATAAAAATATACTTAAATAATATATATGTATATTTAAAAATGTATATTTTATAGTAAAAATATAAATATTGTAAATATTTTAAATGATCCAATTATACAACATTTATTTAGATTTTTTTAATTATATAAAAATGTCAAAATATGAGTAAAAACTGTAATAGTATAATAGGATCTCAATGCTAGTACACTATAATATTTATATTTTAATGTTTTTATATTATAAAAATATACTTAAATAATATATATATATATATTTAAAAATGTATATTTTATAGTAAAAATATAAATATTGTAAATATTTTAAATGATCCAATTATACAACATATTATTTAGATTTTTTTATTAGATAAAAATGTCAAAATATTAATAAAAACTATAATAGTATAATAGTATCTCAATGATAGTACAATAACACTCACACACACACATGGAGACTCAGCGGAGGAAAAGAGCGCAGTAAACAGGAAGTGAGAGAGGGGTTGCCCCAGTGTCTTTGGGGTCAAACAACTAGACTACAGTCAGGAAACAGTCCGGCCAAAACAAACACTGGACACGGAAACCGCTTTTGTGTAAACGAGCACTAAAGCAAGACATAATGCGATTATGATCCAGAGCACAAAAACAGTCTCTCCTAACCGAGCGCAGACTCACCGTCATGTGCTCCTGATAGAACTGATCTCCGATCAGCTGGAGCTTCTGGCCGATGAGAGTTTCCACGCTCTGCTCGGGCCGCGGCGCCACTGGATCCATCGTCCGCAGGTTCTGCCGTAACACCACGTCTGGAGGCTGAGAGCGGCCGGGCGGCGCTAGCAGTAGCAGTCCTGCGTTACCTATTCACGGAAAACAATATTACAGAGATCATCATAGGTGACATACAGCACAAAGAATGTTTATTTTACTACACTTAAACATCAAATGTTTCGTTTCTGAACCTCCAGTGGCACCAGGACATTTCATGTACACTACCAGTCAAACGTTTTTGGACAGTAATACTGTGAAATATTTTTACCATTTAAAACAACTGCTTTCTATTTTAATATATTTTAACATGGAATTTATTCCTGTGATAAAAGCAAAATTTTCAGCATGATTTGACTGTTTTTGCTGTATTTTGGAAAACATTAAAAAATCTTACTGTCCAAAAACGTATGACTTACTGACTGGTAGTGTAATTTTACAGTAAAATACTGTTAAATGTACAATAAAAAACTGTAGTGAAAAAAGTCATCTTCTATTTTTAAAAATTAACTTAAATATAGAGCTGGTTATTAAAATCAAGGGTTATTATCAACTAAAACTAAAAGTATTACAAATGTTTTTGAAAACCTAAAATAAAATAAAATAAAATATAAATATCAGATGAAAACGTGTCACACTTTTTTTTCCAAAAATAAGTAGTCTTAAGTTAAAAAAAAAAAAAAAAAAACAAAAATTTTATTATTTAACAAATTATACAAAATGTATAATATAAAAATGTAAAAAAAAGCCAAAAAATAAAAAATAAAATAAAAACTATAATAGTATCTAGTAAGCAAAAGCAGTAATATTGAGATTTTTACCATTTAAAATAAATTTTAAATATATTTTAAAATGTAATTTATTCCTGTGATCAAAGATAAATTCAAGCATTATTTTACTGTTTTTGCTGTACTTTGGAATTTAAAAAAAATGAGACTTCTAAAAAACATTAAAAATCTTACTGTTCAAAAACTTTTGACTGGTAGTGTAATTTTTCCATTTAAAAATATACAATATTACAATTAAAAAAAAAAAAAAAAAAAATATATATATATTTTTTTTTTTTTTTGTAATATTGTATATTTTTAAATGGAAACTGAAACATTTTTATATTATACATTTTGTGTAATTTGTTAAATAATTTAAAAATATTTAAAATATTTATATTAAATATTTTAGATTTTTAACATTTTTGTCTTTTTTTTTATTTTTTTCTTAAGACTACATATTTTTTAGAAAAAAAAATGTGACGTTTTCATCTGATATTTATAATTTATTTTTTTTTAGGTTTTCAAAAACATTTTTAATACTTTCAGTTTTAGTTGATAACCCTTGATTAATTTTTAAAAATAGAAGATGAATTTTAGAAGTCTAATTTATTTTTTAAAGTACAATATTCTTATGAGTTATGTACATTAAGGTTTAAATAAATGTTGTTAAATAAATGTTTATCGCATCATTTTAATGTGTCATGTATATATATATATATATATATATATATATATATATTTTTTTTTTTTTTTTTTTTTTTTACAAAATGTAGAAGATTTTTAGTAATTTGTCAGAAAAAAAACAGGTATATAAACATAAAACACAAACATGAATTGTATTGTTTTAACTGCAAATGTAAGTTCAGTCTGTAAAACATTTTTTTTCCCGGTAAACCACAGCTGCTGGTTTTTACCCTAAATTGCACTTTTTTGCATTGTTTTTTTTTTTTAATTGACAGACTTTATAGTTGTTCACTAAAAAAATTTGATAGTAGTAGATTAACATCAAGACACTTCAGAAACACCTCAACATCACACAGCTGCCTTAAGTGACACTTAAGTTCATCACCACAGTCAATGCTGATAATGAACTTCCCACATAACTGCCAACAAGCGAGTGTTATTGAGCGTTCGCATCCCTGATGAAAAGATTATTCTGTTCATAAAACAAGCTCATATAATGCTGTACATCTCCATCTCACAACAGCATCTCAAAGAAAAGAAGTTTATGTTTTGATCATGTTAAAGTGCTGAAAGTGTCTTTCAACCACCTTCCCCAAAGACGTTCTCTACGATTTGGCACAAGTGCTAAAAAACCAGAGATGTTTAAAAATAAACAGCGGAGAGAGAAAAGGCCTCTGCGGTTTGAAAGCCATGAGTCATGAAGTCGTGACGTCGATTTTCACAGAAGTCAAACAGGAAGTCGCTGTTTGAAGCTGCCGGGCACGAACACAGCGTCTGGGAAACAAAGTGCTTTTTGAAGATTCGCCACATGCGCCGACTCTGCTGCACGTACTGATCAGGTGCAATAGAAAGAGGCGCTAAAATCACAGGCAGTTTCTACAAAAAGAACTGCCTGTTTTGCAACAATACATAAAGCTAATCTGATGAGCGTTGGTAAGTGACAGTTTAGGCCACAACTCAGTGTTTTCAACTTAAATATTTTATTATTTGAGTATTATTTTAAATATTTGTAATACATTTGAAGTATATACATGTTAAAAGCATAAAATATATTGTTTTTATTATAATAAATAACTATCAAAATTATATATCATTGCTTTTTTATTCTTTTTTTTTCAGATTTTTGTCTAATAATTTTTTACTTCAGATCAAAGTTCTGAGGTTGAACTTAAATATAATTAAGATTTTTATATTTGAGTATTACTTTAAATATTTTAATCAATTTAAAGTATATACATATTAAAAGCATAAAATATATTGTTTTTTATTATAATAAATGACTATCAAATTATATATCATCACTTTTTATTCTTTTTTTATTTCAGATTTTTGTCATAATTTTTTGCTTCAAATCAAACCTTGGATTTGATAGTTATTTATTATAAATTATTATCAAAAATAACTATCAAAATTAATATCATTGCTTTTTTTTTTTTTTTCAGATTTCTGTCATATTTTTTTTTATTCAAATCAAACTTCGAATTTGATAGTTATTTATTATAAATTATTATTATTATTATTTATTACAAATAATAAATTATATATAATTGCTTTTTTTATGTTGTTTTTTTTCAGATTTTTGTTTAATATTTTTTTGCTTCAAATCAAACCTCCGAGGTTGAACTTAAAAATAAATAAGACTTTTATATTTGAGTATTACTTTAAATATCTTTAATATATTTGAACTATATACATATTAAAAGCATAAATATATTGTTTTTATTATTATAATAAATGTCAAAATTATATATCATCGCTTTTTATGTATTTATTTTTAATCATTATTTTTTGCTTTAAATCAAACCTCTGAGTTATTATTTTAAATATTTTAATATATTTGAAGTATATATGTATTAAAAGCATAAAATATATTGTTTTTATTATTATAATAAATAACTATCAAAATGAAGTCATTGCTTTTTTATTCTTTTTTTTTCTCAGATTTTTGTCATGTAATTTTTTGGTTTAAATCAAAGCTCTGGGGTTGATAAGTCAGCGTGTTTTCAACTTAAATATAATTAGTACTTATACATGAATATCATATGTAAATATGTTTAGGTACTGAAGTATAGTAGCATCAAAAGTATAAAATACATTGTTTTTATTTTTATTTATTTATTTATTTTTTTTTAATTTGTATCATTGAATTTAGACCTATTTTTTTATAGTTTAATATTCTTATTTATTTATTATAAAAATATTTTTAATTAATTTTATATAATAATTTATATTAAAATATATTTTAATATATTTATATTAAAAATATAAAATATACAGTTTTATTTTCATAATAACTATAAAACAAAATAGTTTTATATTATACAATCGTTTTCATTTATTTTGAAAGCTTTGTTTATGTTTACATTTATGCATTTGACAGATGCTTTTATCCAAAGTAACTTCAAGTTTCAACAGTTCAGCTCGTGGGAATCGAACCCACGTATCTGGTGTTGCAAGCGCCGTGCTTTACTGACTTCCCACCAGCACTGATTCAGCATTCATATTCATCAAATAAGGCATGCACTGTGTGAGCACACGTGAACGCTGAAGTGGTTTGCATTGCAAAGCGACTGGTTACACACACAGGTGATGAAGCCACTGAGGTCAGGAATATGTGACACAGATGCGACGCCTGTCTAGGGTGTTCGCGGCTTACCGTAGAGAAAGCGTGTGGGCTCGACACGCACCCGGCAGGGCAGCATGCCGTTGGACGATAGAGGGGGTCGCCCTGCTGTCTCGGTCTGCTTTATCTGAAGGTGGGAGGAAGGCCAGCGCTGTACACCCTTCCTGCGCACATCATCCTCCTCCTCATCCATCAGCCGAGCTCCTCACCTGAACACAAGAGCAGAAGACGCTGGTCACGCGAAATCAAAACAACGACACGGATTAAGTGCATAATTAAGTTGGCTTGAAAAACACTCCTGGACTTTTAAAGCTACAACCACCAACTCGGCCCAGACCTTCAGACTGGTCCGACTCGGTGTGCTGTATCTTTTCAGACTGATCCGCCTTACGGTTTCCTTAAACCAGACTATTAAAACCACCAAAAATCACATAGACTTACATTGACGGAATGTTCAAATAAGCAACACTAGTCAAACTCTCACTGACAAGCCACAAGCTTCCCTTCTATTTATTCATGCTAGCAATATGCTAATCATGTTAACAACGTGCTAATCATGCTAGAATCAGGCTACTAACTTGTTAATCATGCTAGTAACATGTTACTAACTTGCTAATAATGCTAGTAACATGCTAATCGTGCTATCAACATGCTAGTAACTTGTTAATCATGTTAGTAACATGCTACTAACTTGCTAATAATGCTAGTAACATGCTACTAACTTGTTAATAATGCTAGTAAGATGCTACTAACTTGCTAATCATGCTAGTAACTTGTTAATCATGTTAGTAACATGCTACTAACTTGTTAATAATGCTAGTAAGATGCTACTAACTTGCTAATCATGCTAGTAACTTGTTAATCATGTTAGTAACATGCTATTAACTTGCTAATCATGCTAACAACATGCTAGTAACTTGTTAATCATGCTAGTAACTTGTTAATCATGCTAGTAACTTGTTAATCATGCTAGTACCCTATTACTAACTTGCTAATAATGCTAGTAACATGCTACTAACTTGCTAATCATGCTAGTAAAATGCTACTAACTTGTTAATAATGCTAGTAAGATGCTACTAACTTGCTAATCATGCTAGTAACATGCTAGTAACTTGTTAATCATGTTAGTAACATGCTATTAACTTGCTAATCATGCTAACAACATGCTAGTAACTTGCTAATCATGCTAGTAACTTGTTAATCATGCTAGTACCCTATTACTAACTTGCTAATAATGCTAGTAACATGCTACTAACTTACTAATCATGCTAGTAAAATGCTACTAACTTGTTAATAATGCTAGTAAGATGCTACTAACTTGCTAATCATGCTAGTAACATGCTAGTAACTCGTTAATCGTGTTAGTAACATGCTATTAACTTGCTAATCATGCTAACAACATGCTAGTAACTTGCTAATCATGCTAGTAACTTGTTAATCATGCTAGTACCCTATTACTAACTTGCTAATAATGCTAGTAACATGCTACTAACTTGCTAATCATGCTAACAACATGCTAGTAACTTGTTAATCATGCTAGTAACATGTTACTAACTTGCTAATAATGCTAGTAACATGCTAATCATGCTAACAACATGCTAGTAACTTGTTAATCATGTTAGTAACATGCTATTAACTTGCTAATAATGCTAGTAACATGCTACTAACTTGCTAATCATGCTAACAACATGCTAGTAACTTGTTAATCATGCTAGTAACCTGTTACTAACTTGCTAATAATGCTAGTAACATGCTACTAACATGTTAATCATGCTAACAACATGCTAGTAACTTGTTAATCATGCTATCAACATGCTAGTAACTTGTTAATCATGTTAGTAACACGCTACTAACTTGCTAATAATGCTAGTAACATGCTAGCAACTTGCTAATCATGCTAGTAACATGCTAGTAACTCGCTAATCAAGCTAGTAACTCGCCAATCATGCTATCAACATGCTACAAACATGTCAGAAACATGTTAGTAACTTGCTAATCATGGTTACAAGCTAGTAACTTGCTAGTTATGCTAGTAACATGCTAGTAACTTGTTAATAATGCTAGTAACATGCTACTAACTTGCTAATAATGCTAACAACATGCTAGTAAGTTGTTAATCATGTTAGTAACATGCTATTAACTTGCTAATCATCCTAGTATCATGCTAGTAACTCGTTAATAATGTTAATATGATAGTAACATACTAATCATGTTATCAATATGCTACAAACATGTTAGCAACATGCTAGTAACTTACCAATCACCCTACTAACATGCTACCTACATGATACTAACTTGTCAACCATGCTGACAACATGCTTGCTAATCATGCTACATGTTAATAATTTGGTAATCATGCTAGTAACTTGCTAATCATGCTAACAACATGCTAGCAGCATGCTAATAACATGCTACTAACTTGCTGATCATGCTAGTAATCCGCTAATCATGCTAGTAACATGCTACTAACTAGCTAATCATGCTAACAACATGTTAAAAACTTGCTAATCATCCTTTTAAAACGCTAGCAACATGCTAGTAACTGGTTAATCTTGCTAACAATATGCTAATCATGCTAGAAACATGTTAACAACGTGCTAGTAACACCATAGCAACTACTGATTACCCTAGCAACTGCATAGCAACACCTTAGCAACCACCATGGGTACCCTAGCAACAACAGAGTAACACCCTAGCAACCCCCCAGGTAGCCTAGCAACTAACTTCAAACTTTAAACTTCAAACTAGTTAAAACTGGAAATCTTCAAACAAACAGGCTTTTAAAACTACTTCAAACTTTCTGGCTAGGCTTTTTCAAGCCAACTTAAAGTTTGTCTACGAATTTTACTATCTAGTTTCCTATTTATTTTCGGCAACAAAGGTCTGTCTTTGTAAGTTTCTCAGAGTTAAGACATTAAATACAAATTTATGAGTTCAGGCAAACTTTCTTTTCAGCTTCTATCACGGTAATCACTTTGCATGTGGTTAGGATTATCCAGTTCATAGTGATATAAATAAACTGCTGGACTATTGTATGTCAACACTGAATGTTCAGTGTAAAATCTGAAGTAAAACCAGTTGTCAAGAGCATCAGCCAATGAAAAACCCATTTCGGTTCGCTAAACAGCACACAAAAGATGTGTGAATACGTGCTCTTAGACGCTCACACACACTTACACAAATGACATCTCAGAGTAATAACGGGGTGTTTCATCCCAACCAGGCGTCCGATTATGGCCCGTTAACAGCGGGATAATTAGAGTAAAGATTAGTGTCGCTTGTGGCCACTGGCCGTACTGATTTAGATAAATAGCAGTGATGAAACCACACGCTCGGCTGCGGTTAGACGACTGGTTTGCTATATTTAACCTGGACGAGGTTTGGCGAGGCAAAGACAGAAACCATCTCGCCTACACTTTCCATGTTCTGTGGTGAAGCATTGGGGTTGGTAAAAAAACCATGGCTCTGAAAGTCAGGAGCTCATAATGTTTGCCCAGCCAGTGTTATAGGCACATTAGGATGGGATACTGAAAATAAACAAAGCCGCAAATCACTGTATTATTATAAACACTTATGTTATATATATATATATATATATATATATATATATATATATATATATATATATATATATAAGTATATATACATATTAATCAGACATATGAATAGTATTTAATTTATTCCTTATTTTAACTTTTATTTAATTTTAATTTGGGAACTGTTAGAAGAAAATATGCTTCAACTGTCATTTGAAAATTTCCAAATGCAAAATAATAATAATAATAATAATAATAATACAATTATTTCTGTCAACCCAGGTCTTTTTATGTGAGTTTCAGCCAAGTAACAACTTAGTACATACCGGTATCTTCTTTGTCAACCTCTCCCGGTAACCTCCCTGTACTCTCTTTAAAACCTTGAGTTAAGTTTCCAAATAAATCCTAAATGTCACTTATGAGTAATACTCTCAGGCCATACAGTATCTCATCAGTCGGAAGTGTAGCACTCAGAGGTGCGTGTGAACGTCCTGTGTCGAGTGTGTTTATGAGCAGTAACATGTCACACACCACAAACTATCACATCTGATTTCCTCAATGAGAGTAAAAATGACGCTGCGAAAAGCAGAGCAACACGCAGCTCCCTCTACCGCTTCAGACACACACACACAAACAGACAATCGAGAATCCATTCATGAGCGCAGCGTGGAATCAGTCCAAAATCACCACGGCCCTGCTAATTCAACTCCACCTGACCTCTTCGACAAACAACTCCAACAATGTTACCAAAACTGACCCACAAGAGACTAAAACCACAGTTTCACATCTACCACCACTAACAAAATGCACCATGCATTTCTGAACATGACAAAAAGCTAGGTTTAACTTTAAAATGCTATTTACTCTTCAATAATGTAAATACCATGTTATAAATAGACCATAAATAAATGCATGCAAAAATGCATAAATAAATACATGCATAAAAGCATAAATAAATGCATATATAAAAGCATTAATAAATGCATATATAAAAGCATAAATAAATGCATGCATAAACGCATAAATAAATGCATGCATAAAAGCATAAATAAATGCATAAAAAAATAACTTCATGGAAATACTACATTTGAGAGTACTTAATGTAGGATCAACCAGTGGAATTTATGCTACTTATTATTTTGCATGCTGTTTTTTTTTTCTGTAGTGTACTGTATGGTGTATTTAAGACACATTTTTATAAGAGCAATCAGACTTGGCCAATAAACTTCGACTTTAAGTCGTCTATTGGCGGCAGTGGTGGTGGAGTGATTTGTTAGTCGGTGACTGACGCCTCCCATAGAGCTTCTGTAGCACTACTGACCCAGTGAGGAAACACACACACATACACACACACACCAGCCTGAACACCACAAAACACTCGCACACTATCCAGCACAGCACAGCTATAAACTGCCTTGCTTCAATACTGCATGACTTCTTACTGAAAACAAACTGAAGTCCAACAGAATTGAGGAATGAGTGACTATAACTAGTATTCAGATGTTCAGTTCTTAGTCTTCCCATTATCACCATCCACATTTATCGTTCTCTTGTTATTATATTTCTCATATCCATATCTTAATAACATTACAGTAGTTCAACAACACCATTATGTCATTATGACACTGTTATCTTATCATAAAGTCTGTTAGTTAGACATTAGAATTGACACTAAATACCAATAAAACACACTGACATGGATAAAGAAGTGTTTATGACACATGTCTTCAGCACTTTTGACTGTCATTATTAATAAAAATCACATTTGAGATGTAATCTAAATATGCTATGAGAATTACAGGGCTGTGTTTCAAATCCTAGCGTGCTACCTTTCTAGACAGCAGCAGTTTTGGTCCTCACAGACTTGTGTTAAAACCAGAAGTTTCAAAACATAGTGAACAGACCGCGACCAATCACGCTGCTGTCTAAACAGGGAGCTCACTAGGATTTGAAACACCACCAATGTGCCGGTTTATACAACAACAACAACAGCTTCAGTGATTTTTATAGCTAAATGATGCTTTGTTTATACAATATACACTTTATATGACAGCTCACATGAAATATTCCCCATAAACGCGAGTGTCTACACAAATACATTTATCAGCAACAACAAACAATACTGTATTTACACCCAGACTAATCAATAATAAAACAAATACTACGGTATTTCCCTACTGCACCACCTTTTGACAAACTACATGATGAGTAAGCGCGTCTTACCTTTGTGTCTGTCTCTTTTCCAGCTCAATAAAAATGTTTAAGTGAAAATAATCGCATTTAGTTCACAAATAACAGCCACTCGCTCATTCGTTGTACGCTCTCCGTCGGTTCACTTCATTCTGCTGTCGGCGTCGAACTTGCTCTCGTGTTCCAGCGGCGTGGCCCCGCCTCCTGCACCACGTCACGCACTGTGTGTAAACACACACACACACACACACACTCTCTAAAAGGGACAGGAGCACTTTATTGAAGAGGCTCTAAAGACGTGTGTTTTATACACAACATTGTCAAAATGTAAATACAGAATTACATAAAATAAAATAAAATAAAATAAAATAATAAAATAAATAACAGTTACATGTACAGTTTGTCAGTCTTTATTATTACAACATACTGACAGTGATCAGGACAGCTGGATTTTTATTTATTTATTTACCATTTCATGTATTTTTTAATTATTTATTTTTCTCACCCTGAAGTTGTATTATTATTATTATTATTATTGATGTATTTATTTATTGGTTGATTGATTGTATATAGTAAACAATACAATAAATTTAAATAAAATAAATATAAACATACAGTTTTTCAGTCTGTATTATTTAAAAAAAATACTGACAGTAATCAGGGTAACTGGATTTTTATTTTTATTTTTATTTATTTATTATTATTTATTTTATTATTTATTTTTTCCCACCCTGAAGGTGTATTATTATTATTATTGATGTATTTATTTATTAGTTGATTGATTGTACATAGTAAATAATAAAATAAAAAATAAAATAAATAAGGGATAAATGTACAATTTGTCAGTCTTTGTTATTAAAAAAAATACTGACAAAGATGAGGGTAACTGGATTTTTGGTTGATTGATTGTATATAGTAAATAATACAATAAATTTAAATAAAATAAATATAAACATACAGTTTTTCAGTCTGTATTATTTAAAAAAATACTGACAGTAATCAGGGTAACTGGATTTTTAATTTTATTTTTATTTATTTATTTATTTTACCTTTTTATGTCTTTTTAAAAAATTTTATTATTTATTTTTTCCCACCCTGAAGGTGTATTATTATTATTATTATTATTATTATTATTATTATTATTGATGTATTTATTTATTGGTTGATTGATTGTGCATAGTAAATAATAAATAAAAAATAAAATAATATAAATAAGGGATAAATGTACAGTTTGTCAATCTTTATTATTAAAACAAAAACTATTATTATTATTATTATTATTATTATTATTATTATTATTATTATTATTATTGATGTATTTATTTATTGGTTGATTGCACTGGCACCTAGTAAATAATAAAATAAAAATAAAAATAAAGGGGGAAATGATCTGAGTGTAAATGATTTATTATGTGAGATCAATTATACACTGTAGTGCATTAATACTAGTGCAAAAATATCTGAATGCATAAATTAATGCAAATTAAACAAGGCTTTAATGAGCACTAATATCATACTCCTCTTTAGACATATACAGACACTGAGCGAATAAAGAAAACAGAGCAGTGATGTTTTTTGTATAGAAAATCTGTGATATGTCCAATAATATGTTGTGCAGATTAACAAGTTAAATTACTCATGATTTGGAGTATTGCTTAACTTGACACAAAGGTGTTACTTTAGACAAACAGTGTTAAAATACACACTTAACTCATGTCATTGTAAGAGTGGGTTCACAATTGCCATCCTGCTGTGCTTTTGTGTGCAATGCTATTGTTATGCATTATTCACAAATGGCCTGTGTAATTACTTTGCTGACAGGAGCTTTTATTTCCTTAATTCATAATCTAATGTGCAACTGTAAGTCTTATTTATTTACTATAAGTTACACTCCTTAGTCATTATTCTAATACTTCTTAGAAAGACGAACAGCTGAACTGATTATTACACTTCTACTGAGGACATGCATTCCTGGCATACTGTGATGTATCATTCAGGAAGATTCTGCACATGTGCCTTTAAGACTGTCAATCATGTGATCTGCGGCCAATCAGAGCGTTTGTTTTGGTCCGGCCCTGCTGTGCTGTATTCACACACGTGGATGGGAAATTCCCACAGCTGTAGTGTTTGCGGTTTCGCTGCTGTGAATTCATCATATGATGTTTTACTCCGACACACAAAAGACTTCATATGAGCTGCCTGATTTCACTACACCGGAAAAAACTACTACAGAATCAGTTTTACTTGGGAAACCAACTTAATAACAGGGTTTTTTTGCTGGTCACATACAGTAAAACAGTGAAAAAAAGTGGTTTTGCAATGGAGGAAATGCACCAAAGTTTTTGTTTTAGATGCTTTGACATTCTAGATCAGTCTGTGGTTAAACGTCACTTCATCTTGCTTCTTTTTCCATAACAGGAAAAATGTAATGATGCTAGTAAAGTAGTGCGGTGGGTTTGTGAAAGTCATGTAGGTGTCACCTGAAATGACACGTGGAAGGTTTTCCCATTCTCATCGTCTTTGTTTCAGGAAATAGATCCAAATTTATTTCTCATAGGGTTAAGGTTTATTTACAAACGAGGCTGTCTTTAATAGATGACGTATTTTGTAGGTCAAAACCAAGAAGTTGCAGTGTCAAGTGGTTTTGGTTCAATGCCTGAATTAAGGTCCGTGTTTAGCACAAACTCAAGCTTACAATAATATTTACAATTTTATGACATTAAGTACGTAAGTAAAAAAAAAAAAATAAAATAAATAATATATATATATATATATATATATATATATATATATATATATATATTAACATAAATTATTTTATAAATGTATAATTTATTTGTATTAAATATAATAATAATTATAATAATTAATAATATAATTTCCATCCATTTGGATTGCACAGAATTAATGATTCATAGTCATAATAAACAAAACTAGCCAAATTTCTGCACTAAACAAACAAATAAAAACAAAAACATTATTATGTACATTTATTTGAAACAAATTTTAAATGCACTTATTCAAACAACTTAGAATCAACATAAATCCAATTTTTGTAAAAAAAAATAAATAAATAAAATAAATAAATAAATGATTCAGTTAAAAAGTAAAAATGTTTAAAATATGAATCGTAATTAATCACATCCAAAATAATATAAAATAATAAAATAAAATAAAATAAAAAAATGTACAGTTTGTCAGTCTTTATCATAAAAAAATAATGCCAGCAAACAGGGTAACTTTTTTTTACTACCTTTTCAAAAATATCTTTTGGATTTTTTATTGTATTTTTTTCCAACTTGAAGGTTTTTATTATTATTATTATTATTATTATTATTATCATTATTGATGTACTGGTACATAGTAAATAATAAATTAAATTAAATTAAATAATAAAATTAAATAAATGCATAAATAAATGCATGCATGAAAGAATAAATAAATGCACGTATAAAAGCATAAATTAATGCATGTATAAAAGATATTAAAAAATAAATGCATGTAAAATAAAACAAAACAGTATAGAAAAACATTATCTAAATGTAAAGGATTTATTATGTGTATCAATCATACACTGTATATATAATTTAATAAAGTTATATAATATTTGTGTGTGTACTGTGCATATTTATTATGTATATATAAAGACACATACAGTATATATTTTGAAAATATTTACGTTTACATGCTTATATTCATATAATTTATATTATATATAAATATATTTAATATATAAACATAACATATTTTTCTTAAATATATACATGCATGTGTGTATTTATATATACATAATAAATTCAGTTTATTAGTACTATTACAGAAATCTTTTATTGATGTATGACTGACAAATATGAATCACATGAAGTTTATTAGCTTATGTTAAAACAGTCTAATCCAAATGCATTGACATTTTATATGCAATTCAAATATAAATCCTAAATTTAGGCCTAGATGTTTGTTGAGCGTAATGTTTAAGAGTAAAACTAAACTTAAAACATGGTGAAATACTGTAATGCATTATGTAAAACACATGACGCCAGAGTTGTTTTGTTGCTGAAACACGTCACTCGTGTAAGCGCAGGTAAAAGTAACTTAATATATTTAAGCGATTGTGCGGTTTGACCTGTGTAAACCCTGTCAGCCATGAGTGTTTGTTTTGTTGGTTGTTAAGCCACGTTTGTTTGGTTTTCTATCAGGCCAGACGAATGTAATCTTGATTCTGATAACAAACACTGTGCAAACTCTCATTCTCTCAACATCTCTTTCTGAACACATGCTGAAGTCTCATGAAATATTCATTTGGTCGCGAGTCTTTGCGCTTCTGTAATTGCTGCAGTGTTTCGGCGGGGAACGGCCTTCTGTGAGGGAATGTGGGGTCATCGTGTGACCCAGCTGTCCGAGCGTTTATTGATCGGTCCAAACCCCCGAGGGTGGAGAAGGGCAGATCATAACACTCACCAGCTGCCCTGCTGCCCCGAACGGGCCGGGACACACCACTGCATCAGCTGTGTTTGGACAGACAAAGACAACTCCAACAGCAGCCGGAGGACAGTTTTATTACACATTAAAGGAGCAGTTCATCCAAAACTTGCTGAAAATGTGCTCATCCAAGATTAAGATGGGTTTGTTTCTTTATCAGATTTGGAGAAATGTGTCATTCCATCACTGTCTCACCAATGGATGTGAATGGGTGCCGTCAGAATGAGAGTCAAAACAGCTGATAAAAACATCACAATAATCCAGAAGTAATCCACACCACTCCAGTCCATCAGTTCACATCTTGAGAAGACAAAAGCTGAAACAAATCCATCAAGACATTTTTTTTTAAAACTAAAATTCAAGTCCATAATCCACAATAACGGACTTGTATTTTAGCCGGAAGCAAGGGTCTGAAGGTAAAAACATCTGTGTTTAAACATAAATATAAAAAAAAAATAATAAATGCTTAAACACATAAATCTTAAATGTAGACCTAGATTTTGTTGAGTGGTAATAAATTCACAGAAAAATGCAAAATAAATAAACAAAAATCAAAAGTAATACAATGCAATAAAATACCAAAATGTCATAGACAGCAAACAAAACAAAAAGCAATGCAATGCAGTAAAATGCAGTAACAATTTAATAAATAAATAAATGAATAAAATAAATGTAAAATAAAACTTAATAAAAAAACAAGCAATAATGCAATGCAATGCAATAAAAAAGTAATAAAATGTAATAAAATAGTAGAAAATTCATAGCGAAAAACAAAAACAAAACAAAAAAGCAATGCAGAGCAAGACATGCACAAAACAAAACAAAAAGCAATGCAATGCAGTAAAATGCAAAAACAATTAAAAACTAAATAAATAAAATAAATGTAAAGATAAAATAAAAAAAAAACAAGCAGTGTAATGCAATGCAATAAAATAAAGTACAAATGCATAGCAAAAAAAAAAAAAAACAAAAAAAAAAAAAATGCAAAGCATGAAATGCACAAAACAAAAAGCAATGCAATGCAGTAAAATGCAAAAAAAATAATGAAAAAAGTAAGTATAAGCAGTATAATGCAATGCAATAAAATAACATTTAATAAAATAAAGTAAAAATGCATGGCAAAAAACCCAAGCAAAAACAAAAAAACAATTCAAATAAGAAATGCACAAAACAAATAAAATGTTTCTTTTTTTTTATGAAACTTGAAACTTACGGTAAGTGTAACTGTAACTGTAGCACTGAGTTTATTTGCAAAAACACATAACCGTTTTCTTTTCTTTTCTTTTCTTTTCTTTTCTTTTCTTTTCTTTCTTTCCTTCTTTTTTTTAAATCGTGTTTTTTTATGTTATCATGTTTTTATTGTTTTATGCTTTTTGAAAATTGGAGTTATCTGATTTTGCAAATGAACTCATTTTTATGACTCAAATTTATCATTTATGCTTGAGTTATTCTTATTTGAATTATATAAATGAATAAAATTTTCGTTTTGAAGTTCTGAATATCGATAATGAATATCGCTGGGCTGTGGTCTTGTTAACTAAACATTCTTGACTAAGCAGAACTCATCGTTACACTTGACAAACTCTGCAATGCTATTTAAAGACCTAAAATTCAATTTGTGCAAGAACCATATGACAACATTACCTCTTTTCTTTCAGTCCTACACACACACATACACACATACACACACACACACACACACACACAGTGAAATCTTACTCCTTTTGTTCATTCCTCCTGCTGCCTCCTTCCCTCCTGAACCAGAGATGCGGGTTTGACTCCAGAGTTCACATGGAGTTTGCTGAAGTCCTGCCAAAACATCGGGCTCTGATCAAGTTCATGCCTGGGACACAGATACAGATCTCAATAGAACACACACACACACAAACACAATGGTCTTTCTAATGTCCAAACTGTATTTTCTATCCCCTTACCCTAAACTTTCTGATATTTTAGATTCTCAAAATCTCAACACTTGTTGGGACATTTGGTCCCCATAACGTAGAGAATACTTGTACTCGTATTTTACCCAGAAGCAAGGGTTTGAAGGTAAAAAAATCTTGTGTGTTAAATCATATATGCATATATATATATATATATATATATATATATATATATAAATACATAAACACATAAATCTTAAATGTAGACCTAGAGTGATAATAAATTCACATGAAAATGCAAAAAAAAAAAAAAATAAATAAAAAATAAATAAATAAATAAAAATCCAAAGCAATACAATGCAGTAAAATACAAAAATGTAATACACAGCAAACAAAACAACACAAAAAGCAATGCAATGCAGTAAAATGCAAAAACAATTAAAAATAAATAAATAAATCAATAAAATTTATATAAAATAAAATTAACTTAAAAAACACAAGTAGTGTAATGCAATGCAATAAAATAAAGTCAAAAAAAAATACATAGCAAAAAACATTAAAAACAAAAACAAAAACAAAACAAAAAAGCAATGCAAAGCAAGAAATGCACAAAACAAAAAAGAAATGCAATGCAATAAAATATGGAGGGCCAAATTACTCAAAATTAAATAATTGAATCATTACATGCATAATTTTATTATTGAAAGCATAGATAAATGTATAAATAAATATTTATTTATTTGCTATTTATTTATTTATTTATTTATTTATTTATTTATTATTTTATTTAAATATTTATTAAAATATTTACTAACTTATTAAAATATTAAAATATTTATATTTATATATACATATTTATTAAAATATATATGCATTTAATTATGCATTTATTAATTTATGCATTTATATATTTATTTATTTACTATTTATTTAAATATTTATTAAAATATTTACTTATTTATTAAAATATTAAAATATTTATATATACATATTTATTAAAATATGTATTTATTTATTTATTTATTTATGCATTTATTTATTTATTTATGCATTTATTTATTGCCTTCACATTTCATTTTGAGGTTAGCGGCACGTCACTTAACAGTAGTGGCCGTCATCTTTCCAGGTCGATTTCTTTGGTCTTTCTAGTTTAGGCGCCTTGCAATAAAAATGCAATAAAATAAACTAGAAAATGCATAGCAAAAAAAAACATAAAAAAAAAAAACAAAAAAAAGAAATGCAAAGCAAGAAATGCACAAAACAAAAAGCAATGAAATGCAGTAAAATGCAAAAACAATAAAAAAAGAAATAAATAAAACAAATGTAAAAATAAAATGAAATAAAAAAAACACAAGCAGTGAAATGCAATGCAATAAAACGCAATAAAAATGCTATAAAATAAACTAGAAAATACATTGCAAAAAAAACCCCATAAAAAAGCAAAAAAAGAAATGCAAAGCAAGAAATGCACAAAACAAAAAGCACAGCAATGCATTAAAATGCAAAAACAATTAAATAAATAAATAAAACAAATGTTTTTGTAGAAAATGCATAGCAAAACCCCCCCCAAAACTAAAACAAAACAAAAAAGCAATGCAAAGCAAGAAATGCACAAAACAAAAAGCAACGCAATGCGTTAAAATGCAAAAGCAATTAAAAAAAATAAATTAATAAAATAAATACATGTAAAAATAAATAAAAAACACAAGCAGTGTAATGCAATGCAATAACATGCAATGCAAATGCAAAAAATAAAATAAATACAAATAAAATGTTTCTTTTTTGATAAAACTTTCTTAAATGTGAAACTTATAGTAAGTTACTGTAACACTGTATGTATTTGAAGAGTTTATTTGCAAAAACACAATTCACATACAGTAAAAACCTAGTTCGTAGTACCTCTTGCTCAATCAGTAAAATCACAGTTGAAACTAGATTTCAACATTTTCTATTGAAAATCTGCTGTGTTTGTTTGTTCAGAAGCGTCTGTCAGGACGTTCCAGGTGATTTCCAGGGTGTTTCTGATCTCAAATCAAAGTCCATCCCCATGTCTCTGTGTCTTCTGGTCTGTAGATACGACTCGGGTCTCCAGTAAATGCTGATGGACTCGGTCAACACTAAAGTGTCATCATTCATCAGGTGTATTGCAGTCATTTATGACTGCCATTGGTCATTTGGGACTGCAGAAGTGCAATAAGTGCATGTGACCGTCTCAATAAGCCGTCACGCACGCATCTATTACAGACGTCTTATCTGGCTCACCACAATCATAAATTCATAAGCATGAGATGAAATAGCAGCACAGCGGCAGACGACAGAACAAACACAGACTGACTCCTCTACAACAGCTATAGAGTTTGATCAATCGCTCAGTGTTTACATCAGATCCTGATGGGCTTTTTCACTGAGCAAATCATTAAACGGCTTCAGATGGCGACTGAGATCAGAGGTTACCGTCATTAGAGACACCGGATTATGAGACAGAGAGACATTCACACGTTTAATGATGCTTTTACACGCAACAGCAGCAGTCAAATCAAACAAAGATACTAGAACAGGAAGTTTCTTAAGAATAAATACAAAACTACAGAACAAAATTAACCAACTGAAGACTTTGAAACATACTGAATATACTGATTATATGAATATATGAAAATACACAAAAGTCCATAGACCCTGGTTGAAATAACATTATATGACATTATGAGATTAACATTAAAAACATTAGAAATAACAAATAAATATGAATTTAAATTACAGGCACACTTCTATTTAATAAAAAAAATCATAAAAAAAAAATTGCAATGCAAAGCATTTTAAAATGTGATAAAATCAAAAATAGAAAATCAATAAAATAAATTATAAAAAAAAAATTCAAATAATAAAGCACAATAATGACAGAATGAAATAAAACTAGAAATAATGTTAGAAATGTACACACCTCTATATACAATAATAAAATAAAAATTAATTAATAAAATGCAAAACTAAAATGCAAAAATGAATACAATAAAATACAATACAACAACAACAAACTAATAATAATAATAAATAATAATAAAGAGTTTGTGTTAGAAATAATGGGCACACCTCTAAATACAATAATAAAATAAAATAAATAAAAAATACAATTAAGTAAAATAAAAATCCAACAAATAATAATAATAATAATAATAACAGTAATAATAATAATAATAATAAAGATTTTGTGTTAGAATAATAGGAACACCTCTAAATACAATAATAAAATAAAATAAAAAAATCAAGTAAAATGAAAATCCAACAAATAATAATAATAATAATAATAATAATAATGATAATAATAATAATAACAACAGCAACAACAACAACAACAATAATAATAATAATAATAATAATAATAATAATAAAGAGTTCATGCTAGAAATAATGGGCACACCTCTAAATACAATAATAAAATAAAATAAATAAAAAATACAATTAAGTAAAATAAAAATCCAACAAATAAGAATAATAACAATAATAATAATAATAATAATAATAATAATAATAATAATAATAATAATAATAATAATAATAATAATAATAATATTAGGCATAATAATAGGCACACCTCTAAATGCAATAATAAAATAAAATAAAAAAATCAAGTAAAATGAAAATCAACAAATAATAATAATAATAATAATAATAATAATAAAGAGTTCGTGCTAGAAATAATGGGCATACCTCTAAATACAATAATAAAATAAAATAAATAAAAATTACAATCAAGTAAAATGAAAATCCAACAAATAATAATAATAATAATATTAATAATAATAATAATCTTAATAATAAAAATAATAATAATAACTAATAATAATAATAAAGAGTTTGTGTTAGAAATAATAGGCACACCTCTAAATACAATAACAAAATAAAATAAATAAAAAATACAATCAAGTAAAATGCAAATAATAATAATAATAATAATAATAGTAATAATAAAATAATACAAAAGTACATAAAAAATATATTAAAAATGCAATGTAATGTAGTTAAGAAAATATATAACATTTAGAAACAGACACTGAAACTTGCTTTGCCAAATACTGGAAATCCATGTAAACATACAGCAGCATGAATAATAAATAATCACAAACACTAACTACAAATGCATTACTAACATTATAAATATATAATAACATAAAATAAAATAAAATAAAATAAAATAAAATAAAATAAAATGCAAAAAGAAAAAAAAAAAAAAAGCAATGCAATGCAAAACATTATCAAATCAAAAACGAAAAATGTATCAAATAAATGGAAAAAAATGCAACAAATATAACATAATAAATAAAAGAATAAAATAAAACTAGAAAAAAATGTTAGAAATGTACACACATCTACATACAATAATGAAATACAAAAAATAAAATACAAAACTAAAACGCAATGCAATGTATTACACTAAAGTGCAATAAATAAAATGCGAGATAAAATAAAAAATGCAATAAAAATCTGAGAAAATGCAAGGCAAAAAAATTAAAATAAAAAATAAATAAATAATAATAGTAATAATAAAAAAGAGTTAATGTTTAAAATAAAGTGCACACCTCTACATAGAATCAAGTAAACTGCAATAAATAAATAAATAAGTAAATAAATAACAAATAAACAAACAAATAAATAAAGAAATATTGATGCAATGTAATGTGGTTAAGAAAATTAACTACATTTAGAAACAGACACTGAAACTTGCTCTGCTAAATACTGGATGTCCATGTAAACATACAGCAGCACAAATAATACATTTCACGGCACGGATGACGCTGCGGAGGATCATGAATGTTGGATTTGATGTGATTTGCCGGTTGTAATCCGCTGAATGTCTGTCATTAATATGTTTGCCTTAATAGTTTAGAGCTGAAACTGAGCTGAATCACTGATGGGCCTCTTTCACTCTGTTCAAACTCTGTCACTTTTAAACTCTGTTACTATGGCAACAGCAGACCCCGGCGAAATAAAGCCGTCTGATGGCCGCTCTGCTCTGATGGCAACAGCTCCATCATTGGTCCGGTGTGACGGCGGAGGACGGCGTATGTAAACACGGTTCCTCCGCAGGTCGCGCAGTCAGATAAGGCTATACACATCATTCATGATTGCATCAGAAACCACAGAGAGAGAGAGAAGAGAGAACTCGCACACACACACATCACACATCACATGCTCCACTTCCTCCACAGCTTGTGCACCCTTTGAACTCTGTGTTAAGATTCAAATGACTTTGATACTAGATGCTTTATTGCCTTTATGCTAATAAATAAATCATTAAAAGGCAAAGCAAAGCAATACAATGAAATAAAAATAAATATATAATAAAATAATACAAAAATAGAATTAAAAAATAACTACATGCACACACCTACTAGCATGTACACACCTCTAAATACAAAAATTAAATACAAAATTAATTAATAAAAAAGAAACTAAAATGCAATGCAATGTATTACACTAAAATAAAATGCAATGCATTGTAAAATTAGATAAAATAAAAACTAAAAAAGTATACAAATGCATACTTTGATACTAGATGCCTTATTGCCTTTATGCTAATGAATAAAAAAAATAAAATTAAAAATAAATAATAAAATAAAACAAAAAAATAAAACAAAAAACAAAGAAATGCAATGCAATAAAAATAAAAATAAATATAAAATAAAATAGTTACAATAATGAAATAAAAGTAATTCATAAAACATAAAACTAAACTGCTGTGCAGTGTATTGCACTGAAATGCAAAAATAAAATGCAAAGCATTTTAAAATGAGATAAAATAAAACATGCAATACAAATTGCAAAAAAATTCTAGATTTATACATTGATACTAGATGCTTCATTGCCTTTATGATAATAAATCAATAATAAAAAATATATAAATAAGATAAAATAAAAAATGCAAAGTAATGCAATGCAATACAAACAAAAATAAATGTTAAAAAAAAAAAAAAGTCAAAATGCAATTGAAACTTGCTTTGCCAAATTCTGGAAATCATACATTTAAATTACAGGCACACACTTCTATTTAATAAAATGCAATGCAATGCAATGCAATGCAAAAAAAAAAAGTAATGCAATGCAAATTGAAGCATTTTAAAATGTGATTTGAAAAAAAAAACAGAATAAAAACTATATAAATAATGTTATAATTTGAATAATGTAAATAGCATGTACAATTAATAAAATACAAAACTAAAATGCAATGCACTGTATTACACTAAAAAGCAAAAATGCATTTTAAAATGAGATAAAATAAAAAATGCAATAAAAACTGAAAAGGCATACTTTGATACTAGATGCTTTATTGCCTTTATGCTAATAAATCAGTAAAAAATAAAAAATAAAACATAAGATAAAATAAAACAAAAAACATTATATTGCAATGCAATAAAAATAAAACATAAATATATAATAATATTTGGAATATATATAATATTTAGAAACAGACATTGAAACTTGCTCTGCCAAATACTGGGAATCCATGTAAACATACAACAGCATGAATTATAAATATCATTACTAACTTTAAATATACATTTACAGTTACAGGCACAATCTTCTATTTAATAAAAAAATAAAAAATAAAAATTCATTAATAAAATACAAAACTAAAATGCAATGCAATGTATTACACTAAAATGCAAAAAAAAAAAATTAAATGAGATAACATAAAAAACGCAATGACAGCTGAAAAAATGAATAGTTTGTTACTAGATGCTTTATTGCTTTTATGCTAATAAATCAATAAAAAAAAACGAAAACGAAAATAAAACAAAACTTGCATAGCAAAACAAAGCAATGCAATGAAAATAAAAATAAAATTAATATATAATAAAATAATACAAAAATAAATAAAAAAAAAAGATTAAAAAATAAAACATGAAGCAGTACAATGCAAAGCGGGGCAATGGAATATAATACACACACACACACACACACACACAAAAGCAATGAATAATAAAAATACAAAAATAAAATGCTATAAAATTAAATTAAATTAACAAATAAATTAAATTAAAACAAACAATGCAATAAAATAAAATAAATCACAATCAAATGAAATAAAATGCAAATCAATGCAATAAAATACTAAATAAATAAAATAAAAAGTTTTATGCTGGTTGTCTCACACACACACACACACACATTTCCTCAGCTGCCACTAAATCACAAGAATCCTGCCTGGAGACCAGTCAAGGGTTTTTCGGCTCTTCTAATTGGTCGAGCTCCATAGCAACCGCACAAGCACATCCACCATTCAGGTGAAGCAGAAGAGTGAAGACACACTGACCTGAGATCAGCCTTCAGCCGTCCGATCGCTTCGGCGCTGATCACACACTCCTGCAGCTTCATTCACTCACGCTTGACTCTCGTCCTCTGCGAAACGTCATACGCTGAAATCTGTGTGTGAAAGAGAGGGATTCAGTGAAGATATCACACAAATACAAACACACACACATGTGGATGAATTTCTAGTGTAATATTGAACAGATCTGGTGTGTTTGCTCATTTAAAGATGCTCTTAGATGTGTGAAGCCTTCAGCATGTTAGAATTATTACATCATGAATATTAATTATACACATACTTTTACATCATTATATCTTTCATAACATATTAATGAACATTAATTATGCAAGGTAATATTTACATTTTTACAAATACACACAGCGCTCAGCACTCTCATTAGTTGCATTAGCAGCTGTTGTGAAAATACTGGCACAAAAAGAAGAGAAACATAACTTCTGTGTGATTTTTGGCCACTCATTAAATATAATTTAATGCACATGATCCAATGATCATATAAATCCAAACATTTAAAAAAAAAAAAAAATTAATTAAACTAATTAATAAACTAAACTAAAATTAGAAATGTTTATTTGGGAAAGAATTAAAAAAAAGTTTAAGTTGCTAATTACTAATTAAATTACTAACGAAAACTAAAATAAAATTAAAAGAAAAACAAAATTAAAAATATAGTGATATATAAAAAAAAAAAAACATAACAAATTTACTAAAAATTTAACAAAAATTAAAAATGTTATGTTGGCAAATAACATAAAAGTCCCAGTAGTGTTAAAACTACTAATGGAAGTAATTAAAAAATAAATATAAAGTAAACATAAATAGCAATATTTAAAACAAAAAAACAAATAAATAAAATGACAAATACACACAACAAAATGACTAAACATTAAGCAAAAATGTGAAATGTTGTCTTGGCAATTTTATAAATAAAATAAAATAAAATAAAATAATGAATGAATAAATAAATAAATAAATAAATAAAATGACAAAAAACACACAACAAAATGACTAAACATTAAGCAAAAATGTGAATGTGAATGTCTTGGCAATTTTATTAATACAATAAAATAAAATAATGAATAAATAAAAAAATAAATAAAATGACAAAAACATACAATAAAATGACTAAAAATTCAGCAAAAATGTGAAATGTTGTCTTGGCAATTTTATCAATAAAATAAAATAAAATAATGAATAAATAATGAATAAATGAATGAATGAATGAATTAAATAAATAAATAAATAAAATGACAAAAAAAGATGACAAAATGACTAAAAATTAAGCAAAAATGTGAAATGCTGTCTTGGCCATTTTATTTATAAAATAAAATAAAATAAAATAAAATAAATGAACAAACAAATAAATAAATGAATAAACTAAAATTAAAACTAAACCTGAAATAAAAATAATTGAAACCTGAATAGTAATAGTAACAAAATGACCAGAAATTAAGCAGAAATGTGAAATGTTGTCTTGGCAATTTTATTTATACAATAAAATAAAATAAAATACAAATAAATAAACAAATAAATGAATAAATAAATAACTAAATCAACTACAATTAAAACTAAGCCTGAAATAAAAATAAATGAAACCTAAATAGTAATATTTAAAAAATGAAAATGACAAAAGCACATAACAAAATTACTAAAAACTAATCAACATCAAAAAGAAAACTTAATATATAAAATTAAACTACAATAGTATATAAACAACACAAAAATAGCACTGCGCACTCTATGGAGACGGTCACACATAAACACACCCGTCGTGAGCGGATCAGGCCGGGACAAACGGGCGGCTGTCAGTCATCTCGGGTGAAGCTGTATGAATAATTGAAGCGGGCGGGCGGGAGGGTCATGTGGGTCTGTGACCGCGGCCACCCGCACACAGACAGACAGATAGCGGCTGGAGATCTGTCTGTCTCTCTCTTATTAAAGCAATGACACCTGATCTGAGCAGGTAACAGAGCGCCAGACAGAAGAACAGCGACCGTCTGGAAAACACGCGGCCCGTTTCACACACACTGAGATTACGTGCAGACCAGCACTGATTACACTCATCTCTGGACCAAATCTGATCAGTCCAGAGCAGCACAAATTATGATCACATTTGCTCAGTGTGATGCTTTTGTCTGAATTGATGCGCTGGAAGGAAAAATCCCTAGAAAAAAGGAAATGGTACTGGACATTTTCTTCCAGGACTTTATTTGTTAAGTTTTATTAAACCTAAAAAAAAAACACAGAGTGCAATGCGTAATATAAAATTCAGATGAAAAAAAACTTAAAAAAAAAAAAAAAAAAAAAACTAAAAGTAAAAGTTTAAGTTGCAGCACTAAAATTACTAATGAAAAAAAAATGAATACAAACGAAAACTAAAATGAAATTGAAACTAAAACTGGATTAAAAAAATAGTGATGTTAAAAATAAAACACACAACAAAATTACTAAAAATTAAACAAAAATTTAAAATATTACTTTGGCAAATAACCTAAAAGTCCTAGTAGTCCTGAAACTACTAATGGAAGTAATTAAAAAATAAAACTAAAACTAAAAAATAAAATTAAATACAAATAAAGTAAACCTAAATAGCAAATTAAAACAAACAAGCAAGCACAGACAAACAAACTAATAAATAAATAAATAAATAACTAAATACAATGACAAAAACACACAACAAATTGACTAAAAATTAAGGAAAAATGTGAAATGTTGCTTTGGTAACTTTATTTATAAAATAAAATAAAATAAAATACAATAAACCTGAAATAAAAATAAATGAAACCGAAATAGCAATATTTAAAACAAACAAGCAAGCACAAACAAACAAACAAACTAATACACAAATAAACACAATGGCAAAAACACACAACAAATTGACTAAAAATGAAGGAAAAATGTAAAATGTTGCCTTAGCAATTTTGTTTCTAAATAAAATAAAATAAAAATAATGAATAAATGAATGAATGAATGAATGAATGAATAAATAAATAAAATTTGTTCACAGTAGGGTCCCTCTTTTTAGTGTAGGGATTAAAAGATGCATAAATAAATAAATAAATAAAAAATGACCAAAAAAAGCACAATAAAATTACAAAAAAATTAAGTAAAAATAAATATAAATATGAAACTTCTATAAATAATAATATAAAATGTAATAAATATAATATAAATTTAATTCCAGACATTAACAACAACTATAATTGTATATCAGTGATATTATAATAACACTAAAAGGAGTTAAAATGAGTTTACAAATGAAAATTTCACCACAGAATGTTATCAAACAATATTTAAAATATGGTGGAAATTACAAATAAATAAATAAATATAAACAGACTGTTTTTGTGAGTCATTGGAAACTGTAGGCAAGTTCATTTTCTAAACGTCTGGAGAAATAGTCACTGTTATCATTGACCCTCATACTGACTGAAATGACACTGAAGCATCTCCTCCTGAATCAAGTGTTTGCATTTGTGTTTAAGCAGCTGCAGGTCAAAGGTCAATATCTGACCTCAGTCTCTCTCTCTGACACTCTTCAATGTGTTTGTTCATTCAGTCTTTTGACGGGGGTTGACGCTCATGTGTGATGTAGAGGATCTTAATTCTGCTGTACTTCCAGTCGGACTTGTTCTGTCATGTTCACAGATCTGATTCACACTCACACTAATTACCACCAACTGTTTGCTCCTTTCTTATTATGACCCTGAGAAGATCAGAACTGGATTTACAGGTTTGAAGTGCTCCTGATTTCCCGCTCCAGCTTTTCCCACTTTAATCATCCTAAATCCTACAAACAAACACTGATTTACAAAACACTTGGATTTGAATTGTAAGATAACAGCGGTAAACAATAGGAAGCATAACAGAAGAATAGCTTTTCTGAAACTACATTAATCAAAATAAATCATTTAAATAATTACTACACTGAAAAAGCGATTTTTTAAATCAGTGTGTTTCTTTTAACTTTTACCCATGCTGCTAATATTGAGCTTGAAAGTACTAAGAGGAAAGTGCGATGCTTTGAAGCCTGAAGAGTTTAAGAAGATCAGATGCACAGTGGGGTGTGTGAATGTGTGTGTGTGTGAATGTGTGTGTGTGTTTTGACCCATCAACCTCCTTTAAAAAGACACTTTCGAGTGTATTGTGTGCACATGAAAGGTGTCGAACACACCGCTGAGTTTTAACAATAGACCACCAGAGAGGACTGTCCATCATGAGGGTTCAGTGGAGTTAAACAAACTAAAATTAGGACTACACAGCAGAATACTAATGCTTTACTAATGCTGCTAATACTGATCATAATCCTTATTAAATTAAAGAAATACTTCACCCAAAAATGAAAATGTGCTGAAAATGTGCTCACCCTCAGGCTATCCAAACTTAGGATGAGTTTGTTTTTTCATCAGATTTGTAGAAATGTGTCATTTCATCACCTGCTTACCAGTGGATGTGAATGGGTGCCATCAGAATGAGAGTCCAAACATCTGATAAAAACATCACAATAATCCACAAGTATTTCACACCACTCCAGTCCATCAGTTCACATCTTGAGAAGACAAAACATGAAACAAATCCATCCTTAAGATGTTTTTAACTAAAATACTAGTCCAAAATATATAATAACGTTTCCTTCAGTGAAAAGGCGGTTTGATCTGAATCAGAAGTGAAATCTGCACAGATCAAGCACCGTTTACAAGCTAAAACAGTCCAATAATGTCTTAATGGTGGATTGTTTTCTTACACACACACACACATAAAGTTTAGGGATTAAAAAAAGGAAAAATAAATAAATACTATATAGACATTAAAAAAACTAATAAAAATTACAAAATGCATAATAAAATTAGAAAAAAAAATGTGTAAAAATAAATATAAAAATAAAATTTAATTCCAAATATTGACAAAAACCATTATTAAGAGGTTTTTAACTAAAGTCTGAGTCCATAATCCATAATAACACTTCCTCCGATGAAAAAATGGTCTGGTCTGAATCAGGAGAGAAATCTGCACAGATCAAGCACTGCTTACAAGCCGAAACAGACCAATAACATCTTAATGGTGGATTGTTTTCTTACACACACACACATATTTATATACAGTACATATAAAATAAAAAAACTGAAAATTTGTTCATATTAACACAGCAGGGTCCAGTTTTATGTTTAGTGATTTAAAAAATAAATAAAAAATAAATAAAAACTACAAAAAACAAACAAACAAACAAACAAACAAAAAAACAAAAACAAACAAAAGCAACAACAACAACAACTATAAAACTATAAATAACTAATATAAATTACAAAGAAATAGTAAAAATAAATATAAAAATAACATTTTATTAAAAATATTAAAAAAACTATAATTGTATATGAGTCATATTATAATAACACTGAAAGGAGTTAAAAAGTTAAAAGTTAAAAAGTTTAAAAATTAAATTTCCACCACAGGATGTTATCAAACAATATTTAAAATATGGCGGAAATTACTAAAAAAGTTTACAAGCCAAAACAGTCCAATGTCTTAATGGCAGATTGTTTTCTTACACACACACACACACACAAACACGGTTAAAAAAAAAAAAACTATATAGATGTTTTAAAAAAACTAATAAAAATGACAAAAAACCCCAATAAAATTAGAAAAACGTAAAAATAGTAAAAATAAATATAAAAATAACATTTAATTCAAATTTTTGGCAAAACTATAATTGTATATCAGTGTTACTACAATAACACTGAAAGCTGTTAAAAATTTAAAAGCAAAAAAAGAGCAAAAAAAAAAAAGTTTAAAAATTACATTTCTACCACAGGATGTTATCAAACAATATTTGAAATATGGTAGAAATTAATGAAAAAAAAAACAACAACTGTTTTTGTGATGCAAGTTTACATTGAGATGACAAAAGCTGAAATAAATTCATCATTAAGATGTTTTTAACTAAAATATGAGTCCATAATCCAAAATAATGCTTCCTCCAGTGAAAAAGTGGTCTAGTCTGAATACATTAATTTTACATTTATGATTAAAAACATACTACGTTTTTGCCTTCAAACTGTTACTTCATAATGTTGCTTCCTCCAGTGAAAAAGTGCATCTCCTGTTGTCTCTCACATAAAAATCCAGCCACATATTTGTTTAGAGCTGTTTTGTTGTGTAAACGGTGCTTGATCTGTGCAGATTTCACTACTGATTCAGACCAGACCAATTTTTCACGGGAGGAAGCGTTAGTATGGATTCTGGACTCTGGGTATTTTAGTTAAAAATGTCTTAATGATGGATTCATTTCAGCTTTTGTCTTCTCAAGATGTGAACTGATGGACTGGAGTGGTGTGGATTACTTGTGGATTACTGTGATTTTTATCAGCTGTTTGGACTCTCATTCTGACGGCACCCATTCACATCCATTGTTGAGACAGTGATGGAATGACACATTTCTCCAAATCTGATGAAGAAACAAACGCATCCTAATCTTGGATGGTTTGAGGGTGAGGATATTTACAGCACATCTTAGTTTTTGTGTGAATTATGTGGAGGCTGCATGTTTAGTAACTCTGCTGAAGTGTATTTATGGGTTAATTCTCTGTGAACGTCTGAAGTGAGCTGACATGCGCTGGGCTCTGTATTGCTTATACGGCCCCTGTGAGAGCGTCTCTCAACAGCTGCTCATTATTCTGGCTGGAGCGGACTGTCGGATCTGGTGTCAGGCTTTAGTCCAGCTACTAAACATGTATCTGCCACCATCAATATTTAATGGGGCACATTATTGGCCAACACTGTTAGGAGGAGACGGGCCCAGTCTTGACACCACACAAGAGTCCAAACACTGAAAACAAACACACACACACACACATAAACACAAAAGCTCAATGCCAAATTATGTAGTTAAAAGTCCAACTGCAAACACACACACACAGAAAAAACAGACAAATCAAGCACTCATTTTCAATTTAAATAAAAGTCTTAGGTTTACTGAAAATAATAATAAAAATAATCAGCATAATATAATTTTTGTTAGTATCTTTGCTGTATTATTGTTTTAAATACATTTTTATTTTAGCATTAGTTATTTAATAGAAAATAGAAATAAATTACAAAAAGTTTTTCCAGTGCATACTGAAGTACTAAAACAACACAAACAAAAAAAATATTACAAAAACACAACACAATTACTAAAATCAAAATCAACATGAAAGCAGAATATATAAAAATGAGATAAAAAAAACAAATTATTACCAAAACTTATATTAAAAACTTAATAAAAATAAAACTACTCTAATAAAGTAGATATGTGAAAAAAAGTGGTCTAAAAAAAGTGAAAAAATTTTTAAAGCTAGACTTTTTCTAAAAATATGCTACCAACTAGCTATTCATGCTAGAAACATGCTAACAACCTGCTAATCGTGCTAGAAACATGCTAGCAACATGTTACCAACTTGCTAATTATGCTAGAAACATGCTAACAACCTGCGAATAATACTAGAAACATGCTAGCAACTTGATAATCATGCTAAAAACATGCTAGCAACATGCTAAAAACTTGCTAATTATACTAGAAGCATGCTAGCAACTGCCCAATCTTGCTAGAAACCTGTTAACAACTTGCTAACCAAGTTAAAAACATGCTAACAACCTGCTAATCGTGCTAGAAACATGCTAGAAACTTGTCAGTGATGCTAGAAACATGCTAGCAACATGTTACCAACTTGCTAATTATGCTAGAAACATGCTAACAACCTGCGAATAATGCTAGAAACATGCTAGCAACTTGCTAATCATGCTAGAAACATGCTAGCAACATGCTAACAACTGGCCAATCATGCTAGAAACCTGTTAACAACTTGCTAACCAAGTTAAAAACATGTTAACAACCTGTTAATCATGCTAGAAACTTGTCAGTGATGCTAGAAACATGCTAGCAACATGTTACCAACTTGCTAATTATACTAGAAACATGCTAACAACCTGCAAATAATGTTAGAAACATGCTAGCAACTTGTTAATCATGCTAGAAACATGCTAGCAACATGCTAACAACTTGCTAATTATACTAGAAACATGCTAACAACTTGTTCATCATGCTAGCAACATGCTAGTAACATGCTAATCATGCTAGAAACATGCTAGCAACATGTTACCAACTTGCTAATTATGGTAGAAACATGCTAACAACCTGCGAGTAATGCTAGAAACATGCTAGCAACATGTTAATCATGCTAGAAACATGGTAGCAACATGCTAACAACTGGCCAATCATGCTAGAAACTTGTTAACAACTTGCTAACCAAGTTAAAAACATGCTAACAACCTGCTAATCATGCTAGAAACTTGCTAGAAACTTGTCAGTGATGCTAGAAACATGCTAGCAACATGTTACCAACTTGCTAATTATGCTAGAAACATGCTAACAAGCTGCGAATAATGCTAGAAACATGCTAACAACTTACCAATCATGCTAGAAACATGCTAGCAACATGCTAACAACTTGCTAATTATACTAGAAACATGCTAACAACTTGTTCATCATGCCAGCAACATGTTAGTAACATGTTAATCATGTTAGAAACATGCTAACAACGTTACCAACTTGCTAATTATGCTAGAAACATGCTAACAACCTGCGAATAATGCTAGAAACATGCTAACAACTGGCCAATCATGCTAGAAACCTGTTAACAACTTGCTAACCAAGTTAAAAACATGCTAACAACCTGCTAATCATGCTAGAAACTTGCTAGAAACTTGTCAGTGATGTTAGAAACATGCTAGCAACATGTTACCAACTTGCTAATTATGCTAGAAACATGCTAACAAGCTGCGAATAATGCTAGAAACATGCTAACAAGCTGCGAATAATGCTAGAAACATGCTAACAAGCTGCGAATAATGCTAGAAACATGCTAGCAACTTGCTAATCATGCTAGAAACATGCTAGCAACATGCTAACAACTGGCTAATTATGCTAGAAACACGCTAGCAAAATGCTAACAACTTGCTAATTATACTAGAAACATGCTAACAACTTGTTCATCATGCTAGCAACATGCTAGTAACATGCTAATCATGCTAGAATATGAAGAAATTCTGCTGCTTGTGATGTAAATCAATGAGATCTTTATAACAGTAGAGCAGATACTGACATAAAATGATGTAAATATCAGTGGTCACTCTATATCGCCAATAATGTGTCTTAGATGAGATTGAAGTGATCCAAAAATATAATGCAATGCAATCCAATGATGATTGAGAGATGAACCAATAAACGCTCCTCAAAAGATGTGAGATGTTTTGGAGGCTTGGAAAGATCATTGAAAAGAAAGCTTCTGGAAACAAACATTCCTCAAAAAATCCTGATGATCAGATTTGACACTGATTTTTCTAAAAATTAATTAATGGAGAATCAAGTAAAGTGAAACTGCTTTAATCCAATAATTGTTCGTCTGGAAATATGATACAGTTACTCAGACGTTTACTTGATTAAATCAGTTGAGATTTGACAGCAAAACAAGCCAAATGTGGACATTTGTACAATTACACTAAAAGACCTTTTACTTGATTAAAAAACATATCACTCAGAAAACAGAAGGCATGTGATTTTGATTCTGTTTGATACCTTTGTTTGCAGTCTACCAGTTGTCTCGTTCCCGAGGGTTGGGTTGTATGATCAACTTTAGCTACGCAACTGAAGAACTTGAAAGGTTAAAGGTGAGTTTGACAGGTCTATAAAGCGTCCAGACAAAAGCTGTCGAGTGCGTCATTGTGTAGATTCGTCCTCTAATTGTTTTATTGTTCTCTGGAATGTAGATAATTATCATCTAGAGCAGCCGTTGTCCTCTGGTTTACGTCAGGACTTGAATTTAACATTTTGTGGCATCAATATTTAGCTTAAAACACACAGTAAAATGTCTTATAAAAAAATTAACATTGTGTTTGACACAAACTATTTTTTTAAAATAAACTATTTATTGTAGTCTGGTTCATTTATTTATTATTTATATATACTTATTATTTATTCATTTATCTAATTCATTTATTTATTTATTTTATAATTATTTATTTATTTATTTTTAAGTTGTAAGTAAAACTAGATAAAAAAGACAAACTTTAAGTTGGCTTGAGAAAGCCGGACCAGAAAGTTTAAAAAAGTTTGAAAAGTTTAAGAAGTTTAAGAAGTTTTAAAAAGATTTAATTTTGGATGGTTTTCAGTCTGAAATAGTTTGAAGTTTAAAATTGTTTTAAAATTTTAAAGTTTGAATCAGATCTATCTATGTCAGATAGATAAATAGATTCTGACATTAGCAACATTAACATTACAAGAAAAGATGTTTAGAAGAATGCTCACACTGCACTTTGCCTAATCAAATCACATTTTAAAGAGATGCCAAGCTCTAAAAACAAAACAAAATAAAACACGTCACGTCAATCACATCACACAATTCACAAATAATTACAAAGAGACAGTAAGTAACCAGTGTTGTTTTACTATCCTTGGTGTACTACCTGGTTTTATCCTGTTTTTTTTTAAATTAGACTTTATTTTTACACTTTTCTTTTCATTTTAATTTTAGTTAAAATTTGTACATATTTTGTAAAATTTGTAATAATTTGTTGTTTCATGTTTAGATTTTTTATTTTATTTTATTATTCTTTTATTATTTTATTTTCTATTATAGATAGATAGATAAATAGACAGATAATTAACATGTTAGTATGATTCTAACATTATCAACATTAACATTAGCAAGTTACTAGCATGTTGCTAGCAGATTTTTAACATGATTAACATGATTTTAATGCAAATTTAGACCTTCTATCTCATAACTTATCTCAAAATTATCACTTGGTAATTTTTTGTACAATTTTGAAAATAATTTGTGAAGATTAGTATTTTTTTGTAAAATGTACTACAATAATCTTGATCTTATTTACACTTTTTTTTTTTTTTTTTTTTACTGACAATTACTGACATAATTATGACTTTTTATTTTATCATTTTGACTTTCTATCTCATAATTTTAACTTATCTCAAAAGTATCACTTAGTATATAGTAATTCTGACTTTTTATCTCCTAATTATGACTTAGTATGTCATATATAATCATCAGACATTTGAGAAACATTTATTTGTTCATCTCTCAGTCATCACTTTTTTTGTCCATATAAAGTCCATATAAAGTAATTTGTCCAAAAATATTTTTATGGCTATTATTTTATATGTCAGGCTTTTTTTTTAGTGTTAAAAGAGTTAAATGTTTAAATATTGACTTTAAAACCCCTAATTAAAGAAGCACCCAGTATTTGGATCTTTTAGCCTCTATAAGCTCTAAATATGTCATGTAATGTTTTTTCACTCTTACGATAAGTGCATACGTTTGTGTTCGGGACGCCAGCGCCAGCTTCTCCCGGAGTGATTCTGGGCAATTTGTACTTACAGCCGTGAGAATAATTATCCACCTTTCCTCGGCCAGACGATGCCGGCTCTCTGCCAGCAGTAACTCAAAGCCGACTGCTGAAAAATGCAGGAGCTATTAAACAAAAAAGCTCTCTAATATCTCCTTTCTAGCTGTGAGTCAACAGGTTTACCTGTCCCAGGGGTGTTTACCTGCATCTGTGTGTGTGTGTGAGTGTGTAAATGAAGAGAGGCTGCGGTTAGCGGCATATTCACATACTAATGGCATCTGATGAGTCATTGTGTGGTGAATAGCAGATCAGTCCGGCTCTCCAAATATTCTCCTTGTGTTTGTCTCGGGAATTTCCCAGTAATATGCTATAGATAGCTCTCCTCCTCATATGCTTAAAGGGATTGGACTCCCAAAAATGCAAAAAAAAAATTATTTACTCACCCTCATGTTGTTCCTCATGTCGTTCCAGACTTGTAGGAGTTTCTTTTGTCTGGAGAACAAAAGAAAAGATGCTTAGAAGAATGCTCACACTGCACTTTTCCTAATCAAATCACATTTTAAAGAGATGCCAAGCTCTAAAAACAAAACAAAATAAAACACGTCACGTCAATCACATCACACAATTCACAAATAATTACAAAGAGACAGTAAGTAACCAGTGTCGTTTTAGTATCCTTGGCGTACTATTATAGTTTTTGTTAATGTTTTTTTTTTAATTAGACTTTATTTTTACACTTTTCTTTTCATTTTAATTTTAGTTAAAATTTGTATATACTTTGTCAAATTTGTAATAATTTGTTAATGTTTAGATTTTTTATTTTATTTTATTATTCTTTTATTATTTTATTTTCTATTATGTTTTTAATTAAGCATTTATTTAAGTTTTAGTTATTGTTAGCTATTTTCATACTTCATTTATAGTGTTGTATTTTTTGTTAATATTTTGAATCCTTTTTTTAAATTTTCAATTCAATTTTAGTTCAGTTTTAACAACTTTTTTTTTTTTTTTTTTACTAATTATTTATTATTTTATTTTATTTTATTTTATTGTATTATTTTTTTTTAAGTATATATAGTTTTTTTCCCTATACATTTTTCTTTCAGTTTTAGTTATTTTGATATCCCAGCTTAAACTAAATGAAAATGAGAAATGTTGCTTTTGGCCTCTATCTGAAATAAATTAAGTTTAAGTTAAAAAATAAAATAAAATAAAATAAAATAAAAAGTCATCTCAAGTCATACTACTTCAGTGTTATTTTAGTATTACTGATATTATATTTTAGTTTTTGATAATATATTGAATTAGATTTAAGTTTTTTATTTTAATTTTAATTTTAAAGTTTTAGTTATTTTGCTGTGCATTTTTATAGTTTTTTTTATATTACATTAATTTATTATTAATTAATTAATAACATGATATTGTGAATTTTATTTTAGTTCTAGTTATTCAGTTATTAAGTAAGTAATTAGAAGTAATTAGTTATTTATTTTAATCTATTCATATTTCAACTTAGACTATACAAAAAATGAGAAATATTGCCTTGGTTTATTTTTATTTAGTTTATTTTGTCATTTACTAATTAACTCAAAATAGATACAACTATTTAAAAATCTGGAATCTAAGGGTGCAAAAATATCTAAATATTGAAAAAATTTAGACCTTTAAAAGTTGTCCAAATTAAGTTTTTAGCAATGCATATTACTAATCAAAAATTAAGTTTTGATATATTTACAGTAGGAATTTTCTAAATATCATCATGGAACATGATCTTTACTTAATATCCTAATGATTCTTGGCATAAAAGAAAAATCTATAATTTTGACCCACACAATGTACCCATAGTACTTAAAACTGGTTTTGTGGTCCAGGTCACATATGATGTGTGAAAAGACAAGATCAAAATGTAGTCAACATTTAGAATTAATAAAATATTTTGAATATGCAAGCATATAAACATAAAATATAATTGATTTTGATTGTTGATTGTAACATTAAAACAAGCATTTTTCTAAGTTGGAAATAAAACAAAGCTTACTCATCTACAATTTAAAAGAAAATTCAATTTCATTGCTTCTACTTAATAATTTCACATTTAATTCAGTGTGTTCTTTGTGAAATTTAGTAACAATTTATGAGTGGAAACTTGAAAATTCTTTTATTTCAGTGCATGAAGTCACACAGGTTTTGAATGACATGAGATTTAGTGAATGATGACAGAATTTATTCTGGGAACAAACTGATCTCTTACAGCTTGATTTACACATAATGATCTCATAAATATTTTTTCCAAACATCTCTGTTTAATAAATGCATCCACTAAACTCCCGTTTTGTTGTTAATCATAGGTGATTATCATACACAGACCTCACTCATTCATGATGAGGTCATGTATTTGTGTGTTGTGGCGGATGACGGATGAGCTCATTTCCTCTACAGAGAACTGAAGTTAAACGTGACAGCATTCCCCTTAGAATCTCAAGTCATTCAATCACAACTGTTTTAATACTGTACAAGTCATAAGTGATGATAGTTCTTTTAAAATGTACTTCAATAATCTTCATTTACAACTCTGAACAATCATTTTTTCTGTATGACTGGTACTGCATAAAAAATTAGACTGGTCAAATGTAAGAACTGCTAGCTGGTTTCACTCAGAAATTGCTACTAAGCTGCACAAATAATTACAAAGAAATTTTATTTTAAACTGAGAAAAAAAGAATACTTTGAAACTATTTTCACTTAGAAACTGTGAGTAAATTTCACTCAGAAATTGCAAGTAAATTCATACTCCATACTCCAATATATATATATATATATATATATATATATATATATATATATTTATTTATTTATTTTTTTTCACAATAATTTGTGAAGATTAGTATTTTTTGGTAAAATGTACTACAATAATCTTTATTTTATTTACAAAATTATTATTTTTTTACTGACATTAGAATTTTGACTTTTTATGCAAACTTTGACTTTATATCTCATAATTTTAACTTATCAAAATTATCACTTGGTAATTTTTGTATAATTTTGAAAATAATTAGTGAAGATTAGTATTTTTTTTTTTTGTGTAAAATGTACTACAGTAATCTTTATTTTATTTACAAAAATAAAAAATATATTTGTTTTACTGTGTATTATTGATTTTGTTGATATTTTAAATTGGATTTTAATCTTTTAATTTTTGTTTTCATTTCAAATTAAAGTTACTGTTTTATATTTTGAACAATTATTTTAAAAAACTATATATATATATAGAGAGAGAGAGAGAGAGAGAGAGAGAGAGAGTTTTACTTATTCTAGTATTTTAGTCTAAACTAAACAAAATTAGAAATGTTTCCACTGACAACCAGGTGAAATTACATTTTTAAAAATTATTTTAAAATATACATTTTAGTTCATTTTTATTTTATTTTAAGTAATTAAAAATTAGTTTTTTTTGTAAAATTTACAACAATAATTTTTGTTTTTTTACAGTGTAGTATTATTAATTTTGTTGATATTTTAAATTTGATTTTAATTTTATAATTTTTGTTTTCATTTCAAATTTAGCAACAGTTTTACTTTTTCTAGTATTTCAACTTAAACTATACAAAAATTACAAATGTTTCCTCTGGCAACTAGGTGAAATAAAATGTTTATTATTTTTATTGTCAGATCTTTTTTATTTTATTTCAAGTAAGTAAAAAGTTTTTAAAATTTTTAATTTTACTAAAATTTACCCTGCAAGTAACATTAAATTAAATGTTAAATTCTTATGTAGAAAGCCTGAAAATTCTGATGTAGAAAGACTTTCTTGCAAAATGTACTCAAATAATCATTGTTTTAATACATATCGTTACATACGTGACCACAAAACCAGTCATAATGGTCCATTTTTTGAAACTGAAATTTTCCTTAAGTTGAATAAATAAGGACAATATTTGGCCAAGATGCAACTATTTTAAAATCTAGAATCTGAGGGTGCAAAATCAAAATATTGAGAAAATCACCTTTAAAGTTGTTCAAATGAAGTTCTTAGCAATGCATATTACTAATCAAACATTAAGTTTTGATATATTAATGGGAGGATCTTTACTTAATATCCTAATGATTTTTGGCATTAAAGAAAAATGGATAATGTATTGTTGGCTATTGCTACAACTATACCCATACTTAAGACTGCTTTTGTGGTCCAGAGTCACATATTGTTTCAAAACAATTTCACAAAAAAAGCATGTTTCTACATCAGCATACAAATGAAGTTACAATAATACTTTCAACGTCATTTCAGTTATGCAAACGTCTGGATCAGATGGACAGGTACGTATGAGATGTTTGGGCTCAGACCAAAGTCAGATGAGGTAGAAGTGTAAACAACACATTTAAGTGTCATTTGACCCGAGGAGGGAACAGGTAATCAGAGACTGACCTCAGTAAAGCCGCTTCTCATTTCACCACAGTAATACCATCACAAGACGACTGCCGACAGGCCGAGAGAGAAAGTCACTCACCCTGCCAGACACACACACACACACACAGACACTCACACACAATCGCAGCGACTCAGTATGTGCCATGTATAATGCACGTTTATCTGCGCTGATGATCTTAAGACTGTTCATTTATTCAGTTCGCTCAGTTTCAAATAATGGTCATATTATCATGCTGCAACGATAAAAAACATGCTTGAGTTACTGTAATGAATATGGCGGAGGTGTTGGGCGCTATATCGCTGAATTATTCATCTGCGAACGACTGTCGATAATAAAGACGGAGAGGGAAAATCAATCAGGAGTCAGTGAAATATTAGCGGGATTCACTCCGTGAAGGTTTCTTAATGTATATGCATTAATTATTCAAACCAGCAGCTGAGAGACCCTTCAAGATCCCTAGACTAGTTAGTGATGGAGTTGGGTTTTCATGCCGAGGACGTGTTGATCATGTTTGTGCGTCCTCGTCCAACCCGCCGCTGGTCAGACAGACGTTATTGAAGGGTCATTGGTCTGCAGTGACCTGTAGGGCAAAGAAATGATGTCAGATTCTTTAACACGTGGAAAACAAAAGTATTGTCAATCAGCTGCGGCTAGACAGATCATCAACAACTCAGATGAGCTCCGTTTAGACAGAGTAAACCAACTCCTTTAAAGCAATAGTTAGCACACTCAGAAATGAAAATGTGCTCACCCCAAGGCCAACCCAGAGGTAGATGAGTTTGTTTGTTCATCGGATTTGTAGAAATGTGTCATTCCATCACTTGCTCACCAATGCATGTGAATGGGTGCCGTCAGAATGAGAGTCCAAACAGCTGATAAAAACATCACAATAATGCACAAGTAATCCGCACCACTCCAGTCCATCAGTTAACATCTTGAGAAGACAAAAGCTGAAACAAATCCATCATTAAGAGTCCATAATCCACAATAACGCTTCCTCCAATAGAAAAAGTCCATCTCCTATTGTCTCTCACATCAAAATCCAGCCATTTGTTTAGAGCTGTTTTGGACTGTTTTGGTTTGTAAACAGTGCTTGAGCTGTGCAGACTTCTCTCCTGATTCAGACAAGACCATTTTTTCACTGAAGCGTTACTATGGATTACAAACTCAAGATTTTAACTAGAAGCTTTGCAGTTAATGTTGTACAGATAAAGGTTTTAACCCCTTCTGTTGTGTTGAAAATATAAAAAATTTATTTCATCAAAATTTTGTGACTTTTTCTTCGTTTAGGCTCATGAATGTGCATGCAAAGTTTCGACACATAAATGTGTTTTGACTTTTGACTTTTGAGTCCCATTGGTTTTTATGCAATTTGCCAAAAATCAACACTTTGAAAAACAGCAACGTGTCAGATAACAAACAGAAAACCTTTGTTGTAGCTTGTCAGATACTAAAATACATGAGAACTTCAAATTTAGAGAAATTTAAGACTCAAAGTGTACTCGAAACTGAGACTCGTGTTGAATTATCCATGTAAAAGTCACAGTTTCTGTATCTAGTTGAGTTTCACAGTCCAAAAATCTGTGAAATTGTGCTTTTGTTTAGTTTTCTCAAATGCTTTAGTCTGTTGCATCACAAAAAATATTGAAAAACCCATTTTATACTCACAAGGAATTGAGAAAATTCCGAAAAATTGACACAAATAATAATAGATTAGACTATTGTGCAAATACTACACTACAAATAATCATGGCAAAATAAATAAATAAAGAAAGAAAGAATAAACAAAATAATTAAATGTTTTTATTTTGTGTGTGTGTGTGTGTGTGTGTGTGTTTTTTTTATTTGTTTGCTTGTTGTTTGTTTTTGTTTTTTTTGGTTAATTTTGAACAAAAATAAGTGTGTCAAACTGATTATTTTATAGTTATTAGAGATATTTATTTCAGATATTTATAACAGATATTTATTTCAGAATTTTGTCTCTGACAAGCGACAATAGAACTTTTCTGTTTTATATGAATCTTTTATATGAATCTAGTGTAATTGTTTTGGCAAACTGCATGGAAACCAATCTGGGTAATTTTGACCCCAACATAAATTTGTAACCAGATTTCAACATAGTAAATAAGTTAAATAAGCTCTTATAGGATTTCTGCCTCTTCCGGCACTGTATATGAGTCATATTTTCTTGATTTTTATTGTTTAGTTTTTTTTTTTTAATAAAGAAAAGTTCAAATATGTCAAATAACTTGGATGCCCCCAATATTAAATATGTTAAATGAATTAAATGGACACTAAAGAGAATAAATTATTATTATAAAACATTGTACAGTAATCTACACTATTTCATGTTGCTGTGGGACAATGTGAGAGACACCTATCAAATTCAACACATTATTGTAAATATTATCAACCCTCTATGGAAACCTTGGCAATAGAATTGCCATTGGCTAGTAAATTTTTTTTTTTTTTTACTCACCAGACTAATATTCAATATCTGATATACTTTTATATATAAGCTTAATGGCACAGTTTTTTCAATATCTTAAAGTACATTTAGCATCAGTCAGTCGAGCATTATAATATGATATTATGATCATTTAGCATTAAACTTTAGTAATTAGAACTTTAGTAATTCATACATGTATGAATGTATATTGGTCATGTTGAATGAACTTAGGACTGGTGGTGCTTAAGATATTGTTTGTCTTTTAGTGTTTCTATAAAAGAGGAAAAAAAACTAAAAATAATACTGATAAGATAAAACTACTAATAACAATATAAAACGCACTAAGGATTAATGAGCTGCTGGGTTCATGAATATTAATCACATTGTTTGCGTTCGCTCGAACCGATTTGCTAAAATCCAAACAGGGACGATAATAATTTAGGGTCATGAATGTGCATGTAAAGCTTCGACACATAAATGTGTTGGAAAGGCTGTACAATAATTAAGAGTTTTGAGTCAGAATCAAAATGACTGTGAGGTAACACACAGAAAACCTTTGTTGTAGCTTGTCAGACACTAAAATACTTATGAAATTTAAGACTCAAAGTGTATTCGAAATTGATACTCGTGTTTTGAATCATCCATGGAAAATTCACAGTTTCTGTATCTAGATGAGTTTCACAGTCCAAAAATCTGTGAAATTGTGTTTTTGTTTAGTTTTCTCAATTGCTAAAGTCATAGCACTGAAAAAAGTGAGAAACTCATTTTACCCTCACAAGGAATTGAGAAAATTCCAAAAAAATTGACAAAAAGGCAGTGAAAGGAATAAATACTACTTTAAGTACAAATAATAATAGATATATTGTGCAAACAGTCATTACAAATAATCATGGCAAAATAAATAAATAAATAAATAGATAAATAATAAAATAATTAAATGTTTTTATCTTGTGTGTGTGTTTTTTTTTTTGTTAATTTTGAACAAACATAAGTGTGTCAGATTGATTCTGAACACAAAGGGTGTAACTTTTGTTTTTAACACAACAGATATTACAGATGTTTATTTCAGATATTTATAATGGATATTTATTTCAGAATTTTGTCCCTGACAAGCTACAACAGAACTTTTCTGTTTTTATATGAATCTTTTATTCTTTACCATAGTGTAATTTTTTGGCAAACTGCATGGAAAACAATGTGGGTAATTTTGACCCCAACATAAATTTGTAACCTGATTTCAACACAGTGTGAATTATGGGTTTTCTGCCTCTTTCGACACTGTACATGAGTCATATTTTCTTGCTTTTTCTTGTTTTTTTTTGTTTTGTTTTTGAGCACTATATTTTGATCAATTTTCACAGATATATATATATATATATAATATAGCTCAGATGCAAAACCAGCTAAATCCATCTGACGTCATTCTTTAAAAATTACATTTTTATCAGGCTCAGATGTACAGTATAAGTTTCTATGTAAGTGCCGGTACTTCTGATTGGGCTGAGGCTGGTATTTTAGCAAGTTTGAAGTAAAAGTATTTGATGGATGTATAATATGTGTTGAGAGCATTCACTCATCATTATCTCATTTTTGACCAAGATGGCTTTTAGCTAGTTTTGCATCTGAACTCTTCATATATATATATATATACAGAGAGAGAGAGAGAGAGAGAGAGAAAGTTTGGAAAAACAAATAACTCTGTTTTTAACAATTTTCATTCATTCCAATTAATCTTAGTTAAACTGCAGTTATTTTGGTTAAGTAAAAATAACTAAATTATACAGTTAACTAACACAATAAAACACAAACACATGATAACATAAAAAAATAGTTTTCTGTTTTTGTAAATAAACTCTGCATACAGTATATAAAAAATGAGAACATACGTGAATATCAGCCAGTGGGGTCAGAACCTTTCACTTTCCCTGAGGTGGCTGAGGTGAACAGACACTCTTTAGGAGTTTTTTTTTTTTTTTTTTTTTTAAACGCTCTGCTGAATTGAGTTTGACTTCAACCACAAGCCGTAGTTCAATGTGTGCGAGGGGAAATACCGTGTGTCAGGCAGGATGATGCTGAGCATGAGGTGGTAGATCAACATTTAACCACATTGCATAGTGTACGAGCGGTGATGTGATGCATGACATCACCTGCTGCGCTCCAGTAAAGCGTGTGTGACCAAATGTCACTTCTTTTGGAAAATTACGCTGTGGTTTAGTGTCTCAACGTGCGAAATGGAAGTTATGACTCGTTCAACTCATCCTGCCTAAAATTAAGAGAACTGTATTACTCAGCAGAACCACACTTCAAAAAATGATGTTCTTACTTTATAGTTTTCAGTTTTAAGAGTTTGTTGTTGTTGTTGTTGTTGCTTAAAACAAGAAAAATAATCTTGTTTCTTGTTTGTTTGCCCCATTGGCAGGTATTTGTTTTTGCTAGAATGCTGCATATTTCTAGCATGATTACTCTGTTGTTTTTTCATGTTTTTAATTAGATTAACATGTTGCTAACACGTTAGCATGATCAAGCATGTTGTTAATGTGTTTCTAACATTACTAGCATGTTGCTAGCATATTTCCATGTTGCTAGCATGTTTTTAGCATGATTAATGTGTTGCTAGCATGATGTTAGCATGATCAGCATGGTCCTAGCATATTTCTAGCATGATTTCTGTGTTGCTTGCATGTTGATAACAAATCTTAGCATGATTAGCATGTTGATAGCATGTTGCTAACATATTTTAGCATGATTAGTGTTGATAGCATGTTTTTAGCATGATTAGCATGTTGGTAGCATTTTGCTAACATATTTTTTAACATTATTAGGGTTGATAGCATGTTTTTAGCATGATTAGCATGTTGATAGCATGTTGTTGCTAACATATTTATGGCATGATCACAGTGTTAATAGCATGTTTTTAGCATGTTGCTAACATATTTATAGCATGATCACAGTGTTGATAGCATGTTTGTAGCATGATAAGCATGTTGGTAGCATGTTGCTAACATTTTTTAGCATTATTAGGGTTGATAGCATGTTTTTAGCATGATTAACGTTGAAAGAATGTTGCTAACATTTATAGCATGATTACTTTTGCTAACATGTTTTGGCATGTTGATAACATGTTGCTATCATATTTATAGCATGATTACAATGTTGAAAGCATGTTTTTAGCATGATTAGCATGTTGCTAACATATTTATAGCATGATCACAGTGTTGATAGCATGTTTTAGAATGATTAGCATGTTGATAACATGTTACTAACATATTTGTAGCACGATTAGTGTTGATAGCATGTTTCTACCATGATTAACATATTGCTAGCATGTTACTAGAATGTTTATAGCATTGGTTAACATGTTGCTAACATATTTCTAGCATGATTAATGCATTGCTAGCATGTTGCTAACATATTTTAGCATGATTTATGTTGCTAGCATGTTTTTAACATGGTTAGCATGTTGATAACATGTTAACATATTTCTAGCATGATTACAGTGTTGCTAGCATGTTGCTAACAATTTTAGAATGATTACAGTATTGTTAACATGTTTTAGCATGATTACCATATTGCTAGCATATTACTAGAATGTTTATAACATTGGTTAACATGTTTTAGCATGATTACCATATTGCTAGCATATTACTAGAATGTTTATAACATTGGTTAACATGTTGCTAGCACATTTCTAGCACGATTACAGTGTTGCTAGCATGTTTTATCATGATTAGCATGCTGTTAAAATGTTTCTAGAATGTTTCTAGCACAATTAAAAAAAACTTTAGCACAAGAAAAAAAAAAAAACTGCTAATGGGGCAAGAAAAATAATCTTGTTTCCTGTTTGTTTGCCCCATTGGCAGATATTTGTTCTTGTTTTAAGTAAGAACTCACTAAATGTTATACTATATTTAACATTAACATGTTGATAGCATGTTGCTAACATATTTATAGCATTATCACAGTGTTGATAGCATGTTTTAGCATGATTAGCATGTTGATAGAATGTTGCTAACATTTTTAACATGATTGCTGTTGATAACGTGTTTTAGCATGTTGATAACATGTTGATAACATATTTATAGCATGATTACAATGTTGAAAGCCTGTTTTTAGCATGATTAGCATGTTGCTAACATATTTATAGCATGATCACAGTGTTGATAGCATGTTTTAGCATGGTTAACATGTTGCTAACATATTTCTAGCATGATTAATGCACTGCTAGCATGTTGTTAACATATTTTAGCATGATTAATGTTGCTAGCATGTTTTTAACATGATTAGCATGTTGATATCATTTTAACATATTTCTAGCATGATTACAATGTTGCTAGCATATTGCTAACATAATTTTAGAATGGTAGTATTGTTAACATGTTTTAGCATGATTAACATATTGCTCGCATGTTACTAGAATGTTTATAGCATTGGTTAACATGTTGCTAGCATGATTACAGTGTTGCTAGCATGTATTATCATGGTTAGCATGCTGTTAACATGTTTCTAGAATGTTTCTAGCACACCTAAAAAAAACTTTAGCACAAGAAAATTATAAATGTGTTTAAAGTTTTGATTGATTCTTATTATTTTAAATGTTTAAAATTTTTGAGTTACGCTTCTCTTTTGAAACATCTAAATCGAGATATTTCAGCAAGTCTCACTGCTGTCTTCTCAACAATAAGCAGTAAATTTTACAACACACACAAAGTCAGTGTGATTAGGGAAACAGTGGTTTATGTGTGTGTGGCGCAAGCGTTGACCAGCGTTTCACCCCATTCTTGGGTGATGAGGTGATGCTGTTAACTAGTCTTTGATGTGAGCTGCACTATCTAACGGCCGATCGATAGACGCGCTGATGGCAAATAAACCCAACATCAAAGCGCATCAGTGTGCAAACACACATTCACATGATTCGCTCGTTAATCCGCACCTCAGGAAACATCACATTCAACACACGAACGGTCCAGTCTTACAACACATTAAATCCTCAACAAATTAGAAAGCAAATCTGGACAGATAATCACAGTTGAGGGATTCATGCTGCCAGGTCTAAAATATCAAACTCTGCCATGAGGTTAGTAAGTTAAGAATCAGAAAAATGCTTTGAAGTCCAGTAAAATCAAATAATGGAACTCACACACACACACACACACACACACCATGGTACCCACACAGCAGTACTCTAGTAACCACTAGGGTGGATTTTGACAACTAAGCAGATATTTTAAATTGTGTTCATGCAGTAAGACGATATTATAGTGATCAGTGAACCAAGAGCACGTTTTGTGTTTTCACTGATTATAGATTACATGATGAAAATCATAGTTACTAATGTAATCTAGATCACCCATTTTAGTTAATGTATTCTGATTACTTTGGGATGACTTTTAGATTTACATTTACTTTTGATTGTTGTTGAAAAAATATATACATGACAATTAACCGACATCAGAGAACGTGCAAATGTGTTGTTGAATGAAATATTAATTTGAAAGATTTCAAGGAAATATTTTAGGTCAGAGGGGTTTGACTGGCAATACCTGCATGACATGAACAGACATTTAACAAATAAACAAAACAAACAAAAACAAAAAACAAAGAGGAATGACATGGTAACAACCTCCAGATTTTAACTATTGGCAGTGTTTAGTAATTTGTATAATTATTCATCTCATACATTCTATAACTGACTTACAGGTGCTTTTGTCCCCAAATATTTGGATTGTAAATTAATATTCTGACATTTAGCATGTTGTTAGCATTTTTCTAACCTGATGAGTATTATGCTAACATGTTTCTAGCATGATTAATGTATTGCTAGCATGTTGTTAGCATGATCAACATGTTGCTAATGTGTTTCTAACATGATTACGGTGTTGCTACCATGTTGTTAGCATATTTCTAACATGATTACAGTGTTGATAGCATGATTCTTACATGATTGCCATGCTGTTAGCCTGTTTCTAGAATGTTTCTAGCACAATTAATGTGTTGCTTACATGTTGTTAGCATGATTAGCATGTTGCTAATATGTTTCTAGAACGTTTGTAGCATGATTAATGCATTACTAGCATGTTGTTAACATGATTAGCATGTTGCTAATGTGTTTTTAACATGATTAACATGTTGTTAGTATATTTCTAGCTTGATTACTGTTACTAACATGTTTAGAATGTTAGAATGTTTCTAGCACACTTAACGTGTTGCCAGCATGTTGTTAGCATGTTTCTAGAATGTTTCTAACATGATTAACATGTTACTAGCATGATTAGCATGTTGCTAATGTGTTTCTAACATGATTGACATGTTGCTAGCATGTTTCTAATGAGATTAAAGTGTTATTAGCATGTTTTAACATGATTAGCATGTTGCTAGCATATTTCTAGGTTTCCTGTATGATTATGTTTCTAACATGATTAACATGTTACATGTTTTTAGAATGATTAGCATGTTGCTAACATATTTCTAGAACATTTTCAGTACTATTAACAAATTGTGTTTCTTACATGATTGACATGTTTTCTAGCATGTTTCTAATATTTCTAATGCGATTAAAGTGTTGTTAGCATGTTTTTAGCATGAACATGTTGCTAACATGTTTTTAGAATGTTTCCAACATGACTGGTATGTTGCGAGCATGCTTCTAACGTGATTAAAGTGTTACTAGCATGTTGTTAGCATGTTTCTAGAATGTTTCTAACATAATTAGCATGTTGTTAACATATTCCTAATGTGATTAAATTTATGCTAGCATGTTTATAGCATGATTAGCATGTTACTTGCATGTTTCTAGAATGTTTCTAGCATGATTAAACATGTTGCCAGCATGATAGCATGATCAGCATGTTGCTAATGTGTTTTTACTGGCATGTTGCTAGCGTACTCCTAGCATGAGTACAGTAGTGCTAGCATGATGCTAGCATGTTTCTAGAAGGTTTCCAACATGATTAATGTGCTGCTAGCATTTTTCGAGCATGATATGTTGCTCGAAACACAAATAATGTGTTGCTAACATGTTGTTAGGATGATTAGCATGTTCTTGGTCATCCACATTGCATGTTTTTCGAATACTATGAATTCTGACACACTACTCAGTTTTTTGCATACTATATAGTAGGGGAGTATTCAGTATTTCGGACGCAGTGCAGGAGTTTACCGGTTTATAATGATTTGATTGCAAACACAAGAGCGGAAACAAGACGTCTCTTGTCCAAAAAACTTTTGAAGTATTATTGCCTGTATAACGTATTGACTGAAATTATTCATCACTAATTAATAATTATTTATTTTTACCCCTTCATTGCTTCACACTCTAAAAAAGCGCTGCTCTAGCATGAGCGCGGTGGTGTTTCCACAGTCAAACTCACTCAGAGTACATGTTCAGATGTTCAGCTCATGGAGTGTCGCTGCTCTGCTGGCGTCTTTCATCTGAACTCAGCTGGAGTTCTGTGATCTCCTCTGATGTTCAGACCTAGAAGAAGAAGAAGAAGAAGAGAGCAGCATCTGCAGCATCTCCACACATGCTGATGAGGGATCCTTCAGGACTTCTGAAAACAGCCAGCGCTTTCTGCTGACCCGCTCGGCCTCCATCAGCTCAATCAATAGCTGATGCCCGTTTGATCTAAATGAGGTTTCATCTTTTGTTTTCTGGGATTTTATCAGTTACTGAGGCCTCGGGCAGTTTCCAGAAGAATATCTGTCTGACTTTGTACTACATGAACAGCACGAGCGCTTCAGTTGGAAACTTCTGACATATATTAATATTACATGTGTGGTCACTAATGGCATTCTGACACACTCTATCGCAAAACAGAAATTGCTGGAGAAGCTAAATCATGTGAGACGTGTGAGAGATGAACGCCTTGATCTCTTCTAGCTGGACTCCTCCAGCTCTGTGTGTGTGTGTGTGTGTGTGTGTTTGCGTGTCCTGAGGAGGCAGATGAAAGCAGCAATATTGATTTATGGCCAACTGCAAATATGAGCTGAGAGAAAGAGAGCGTCCTCGCAGAATAAAGCATAAACAGACGATATCCCCTCATCTCCCCAAACGCTCAATACTCTCCACCTGCAGACTGCGCTTGTTTACTCCAAAGTGCTTCAAATGAAAACTTTCTTTGGATCAATTTTTGCTCTTCTAACTCTATTCGTGTGTGTGTCTAACGGTGTTACAGTTAAATAAATAAGAAAATAAAATTCTTAAAAATTCTTTTGTTTACTGAATTAAAGTTGAAACTAAATAAAAATACTAAATGAAAAACTTAATGAGAATTATAGTGAATTGAAATATTAGAAATGGTGCCTTTCAGCACTAAAATTACTAAAAGTGAAATAAAAAAAAATCAAAGCTAAATAAAAAAACACATAAAACTACTAAAACTTCAATCAAAATTAAATCTGAACACACACTGTAAAAAACCATTTGTTGAGTCAACTTAAAATAATTTGTAACAGTTCAGTCAACTCAAAAAAAGTTTATTCAACTTGAAATGTTAAATTATACTAAGTGACTTAGATATTTGAGTTGAACCAACTTAACATTTTAAGGCAGCTGGGTTACTTCCCCATCTGTTAAGTTTAGCAAACACAAATATCTCAGTTGTTACTTAGTACAACTTAACATTTCAAGTTGAATAAACTTATTTTAGTTGACTGAACTTAAAATTTTAAGGCAGAAGGGTAACAAATTATTTTAAGCTGACTCAACAAATTGTGTTTTTTATTTTTTACAGTGCAAAAGCTAAATTCTAAATATTTCTAAATATTATAATAGAAAATCTTACAATAAACAAACCAAAAAAAAAAAAAAAAAAAAAAAAAACAAACCCCGGGACCTATGTTTTAAAGATAAAATGTCTAAATAATAACAATTACAATAATATATATGAGACCCTGGACCACAAAACCAGTCATACATGTAATTTTTTAAAAAAAACTGAGATATATACGTATCTGAAATCTGAATAAATAAGCTTTATATTTGTTAGCATGTTTCTACAATATTTGGGACAATATTTGGCTGAGATACAACTATTTGAAAATCTGCAACCTGAGGGTGCAAAAAAATCTAAATATTGAGAAAATCACCTCTAAAGTTGTCCAAATGAAGTTCTTAGCAATGCATATTACTAATCAAAAAATAAGTTTTGATATATTTACAGAGGGAAATTTACTAAATATCTTCATGGAACATGATCTTTACTTAATATCCTAATGATTTTTGGCATAAAAGAAAAATCGATAATTTTGACCCATGCAATGTATTTTTGGCTATGGCTACAAATATACCCGTGATACTTAAGACTGGTTTTGTGCTCCAGGGTCACATATTAGAAATGGTGCCTTGGAGCACTAAATTACTAAATGTAAACACAATTTTTTTTTTTTTTTTAAATAAGTAAAACATGTCAAAACCATGTAACAAAACTACTAAAACTTTAACCAAAATTAAATAAGAACTAAAAATCTGAACATAAAAGCTAATTTCAAAATATTTCTAAACACTATAATAGTAAATACTACAAACAAACAAACACTGGTGGAACCAAGCCATTTAAAATAACTAACTAAATAAATAAATAAACTATTACTAAAAGTTATTAGTATTATTAAAAGTAACTAAAATGACTTAAAAGTGAAATAAAAATATAGTGAAATAAAAAATAAATTGAAGCTAAGTAAAAAAAAAAAAATGTGACAAAGCCACATAACAAAACTGCTAAAACTTCAACCAAAATTAAATAAAAACTAAAATTCTGAACATAACAGCTAATTTCAAAATATTTCTGAACACTATAATAGAAAATACTACAAACAAACAAACAAACACTGGTGGAACCTAACCATGTTTTAAGAATAAAATAACAAAATAATAACTAAATTATTACTAAAAGTTATTAGTATTATTAAAAGTAACTAAAATGACTTTAAAGTGAAATAAAAATAAAGTTGAAAAAAAACCCAAAAATAAATAAATGACAAGGCCACATAAAAAAACTGCCAAAACACCAAAATTAAATATACACTAAAAATTTGTACATGAAAGCTAATTTCAAAATATTTCTAAACACTGTAATAGTAAATACTACAAACAAACAAACACTGTTGGAGCCATATTTTAAGAATAAAATAACAAAATAATAACAATTACAATAATAATAATTATTATTACATTTGAAATAAAGCTGAAATCAATAAAAACATCAGATGACAAACCTAAAAAATAAAAATAAAAATAAAGAGAAATGTTGCCTTGTCAGCTACCTGAAATAAAATGATCTTCAGATCAATTACTAATTAAAAACTAAAATTGCAATGAAATTAAAGCTAAACAGAAATATAAATGAAAACTAATAAAATGACAAAAGTTACAAAAACTTCAGCTACTTTAAAACTACATTAAGCTAGATATAGCAAATCCTTGTCTGCTTGGAAAAGTTTCTCATTAAAAATCCCCCCAAATAATCCAAATTAATAGATATGTTTTCTTTCCTGTTTATTTCAGTGTTACTTACAGTTTCTTTGTAATTAATTGTGAAATTTATGATTTTTTTTCCAGTGCAGTCTCCATTTTTTAAAAGGAAAAATACTGTATTTTATTTATAATTATTTGACTGTGATTTCGTAATTCATTGACCTGGACATTTCTTTAAAAAAATTCATTCCTATACAGCTGCCAAGATAAATACTTGTGAAACAAAATACGTTTCAAAGGAATATAAGAGTGGAAAGTACATGCAAATGTTCTCTCTTTATTCCTTGAAGTGAAGTAAGACGCTTTGTGAATTTTTGTCCGGTCATTACAGACAAACATCAGCATTCCAGCGCATTGAATGGCAGGAGTGCAGCGAGTGCAGCGAGTGAATCTCCGTCACCTCTAAGCTGCGCTGATAATCTGCTCCATTCAAACGCTAATGCACAAACGCTGCTGATCTCTGAGCACCTGCGATGACATCATCGCCCGTCCTGCTGTGAAGCCCTCTGTTCTCATTTTACACATGAATTACATTCAGCCTTGACTCACACACACACACACACACACACACACACACGCTTCTGAGACCGTGTGTTTGAGGAGGTTCCTGAGCTATAAAGTCATTAGTGCATCTTTAACCTCTTTGTTTTCTGGTTTCTCATGTGGTTTTGTCTCAGCAGGTCTTCTGTCCTCAGATCGGGATTAGCATCACACTCTCAGATTATTAACAAAACCCAACAATGATCAGACAAAGCAAAAACACCTGTGAACATAAGGATAAGATGAAATGCTTAAGATGAACTATTGCATTTAATTATTAATATAAGAATGAAACCTCTGAAACATCATCACAGTAGATAAAAACAGACTTATTATTTGTTATTTTGTCATGTATATACAAACAGTTTTTAATATTTATTTTTAATTTTAGCTATTTTATTATTAAAGTTTTATTTTATTTTTAATTTTAGTTAGTGTCACTAAGTAGCTTTTACACTGAGAATAAATAGATATAATAAATATTTACAATACAAATAAATATTCAAATAATGATAAACCACATATTTATATATTAGGTTAACATTTTAGTAATTTTTTGTTGTGTGTGTCATTTGTATTTAAAAATTTACAAAAAGTTTTACTCTTTTTTTTTTTAACAGTTGAAAATAAATTGAAAATAAATAAATATTCAAATATTCTTTTTTTTTTTTGAAAATTAAATTAAATATGGATTGATATATTTTCTATTAAAGTTTCAGTAATTTTGTTGTGTCAAGTTTAGTTTTAACATTATTTTTTTAATTTTAGTTATTGTATTATCTGTCATTAAAGTTATTTTATTTTCGGTTTTCTTTTTAATTTTAGCTCAAATTTCAGTAATTTTTTTGTGTATATGTGCATTTGTAATATCACTATATAGATTACACACTGAGAATAAATACACATAATAAATATTTATAATAAATACAAATAAATATTAAAATAATAAAAATAAATAAATCACATTTATATATTATGTTAAAGTTTTAGTAATTTTGTTGTGCGTGTCATTTGTATTTTTTAAAATGTCTAGTTTTACTCTTTTTTTTAAAAGTTGCAAATAAATGGAAAATAAATAAATATTTAAATATTTTAATATACTTTCACTATAATGAAAATGAAATGAAATAACAAGGATTTATACATTTTATATTAAAGTTTCAGTAATTTGTGTCATTTTTACTTTTATTATTATTTTTTACATTTTAGTTATTTTATTATCTGTTATTAAAGTTATTTTATTTTCTATTTCTTTTTAAGTTTAGCTTTAGGTTTAATTATAATTAATAAATATTAATATGTATTTATAATATTAATAAATACATATAATAAATGTTTATAATAAATACAAATAAATATTAAAATAATGAAAATAATTAACATATTTATATATTATATGTTAAAGTTTTAGTAATTTTGTTGTGCATGTCTTTTGTATTTATAAAAATGTCTAGTTTTACTCATTTTTATTAAGTAAATAAAAAATATGATAAAATGTATAAATATTTTAAAAATACTTTCACTATAATGGATATGAAATTAAATAAATAACGTAATTTTCTGTAATTTTGTTGTGTCATTATTATTATTATTATTATTATTATTATTTTAATATGTGTGTAGATTTATTTGGGTTAGCTGAAATAAATTACCTTTTTTTGTCATATTTTATTTATTTTACCAAAGTTAAATAATAAGTGAAATGATGCACTGTAATCATTTCTATTGTATTCTTCTCTATTATTAAAGTTTATTTTATTTTTTGTTTTCTTTTCATCTTTAGTTAAAGGTTTAGTAATTTTTTGGTGTGCTTGTGCCCTTTTGTAAATAATAAATAATACATATGATAAATATTTATAATGAATACAAATAAATATTCAAATAATAAAAATAAAAAATAACACATTTAAATATTACATGTTAAAGTAATTTTGTTGTGTGTGTTTTTTTTTTAAATATTTATAAGTTGAAAATAAATTAAAAATAAATAAATATGCAATTAAATATTCAAATAGTTTAATATACTTTTACTATAATGAAAATGAAATGAAATAACATGGATTGATATACTTTATATTAAAGTTTCAATAAGATTTCAATATAATAATTTTCTATTCTTAACTGTTTTCATTCATTTTAAATCAAATTTTAAATTATTTTAAAAATATTAAATTCCTTGTTTTTATTGTAATGATTTTGTTTTAATGATTATTTTAATTCCTTTTATGTAAAGCACTTTGGATTACCATTATGTATGAAACGTGCTAAATAAATAAACTTGCCTTGCCTAAACATTTATTTCAAGTTACGAAGTGTGTTTTAATGGTTTTAGTTCTAACTCTTATAACCCTGAATCAGTGTCAGTAGTTATTAAAGCTCAAATTTAGCAAACAGCAGACGGACGGTTGATTAAAGGGTTTTATTTTGTCCTCCTTTAACACCTCACATCTAATGTCTTAAGTCTCATTCATCTTCTGTCTGACATTCCTGCACTTTAGTCCTGTTTTTCTCTATTGTGTTTTAAAGCGCTGTAAACCGCAGGGTTTTTCACACATGGGTGTCGCTCTCTGACCCCCTGCGATGAAGGACTTGTCCTCGCTTTACCGCGGTATCACGGGCGCGTACTGCGGTACAGACGGACTCGGTTCAGGTGTCTTTTGTGATTGTG